>NC_073227.2:82331287-82634318 GCF_029281585.2 Gorilla gorilla gorilla | reverse complement strand
ATATAATATATATTTGGTGTACTTTCATATTTTATGTACAGTATATAGTATATATTTGGTGACATTTGATATTTTATATACAATAAATAAGATATGTTTCTTGAAATTTGATATTTTATGTACAGTATATACTATATATTTGGTGCAATTTTATATTTTATGAACAGTATATAAGATATATTTGGTGTACTTTCATATTTTATGTACAGTATATAGTATATATTTGGTGACATTTGATATTTTATGTACAGTATATAATATATATTTGTTGAAATTTGATATTTTATGTATAGTATATAATATATATTTGGTGAAATTTCATATTTTATATACCATATATAATATATATTTGGTGTACTTTCATATTTTATGTACAGTATATAGTATATATTTGGTGACATTTGATATTATATATACAATAAAAGATATTATTCTTGAAATTTGATATTTTATGTACAGTATATACTATATGTTTGGTGAAATTTGATATTATAGGTACAGTATATAATATATATTAGGTGAAATTTGATATTTTATATACAGTATATAATATATATTTGGTGAAATTTGATATTTTATGTACAGTATATAGTATACATTTGTTGAAATTTGATATTTTATGTACAGTATATAATATATATTTGGTGTACTTTCATATTTTATTTACTGTATATAGTATATATTTGGTGACATTTGATATTTTATGTACAGTGTATAATATATATTTGGTTAAATTTTATATTTTATGTACAGTATATAATATATATTTGGTGTACTTTCATATTTTATGTACAGTATATAGTGTATATTTGGTGACATTTGATATTTTATATACAATAAATAAGATATGTTTCTTGAAATTTGATATTTTATGTACAGTATATACTATATATTTGGTGAAATTTGACACTATAGGTACAGTATATAATATATATTTGGTGAAATTTGATATTTTATGTACAGTATATAATATATATTTTTTGAAATTTTATATTTTATGTACAGTATATAATATATATTTGGTGGACTTTCATATTTTATGTACAGTATATAGTATATATTTGGTGACATTTGATATTTTATGTACAGTGTATAATATATATTTGGTGAAATTTCATATTTTATGTACAGTATATAATATATATTTGGTGTACTTTCATATTTTATATACAGTATATAGTGTATATTTGGTGACATTTGATATTTTATATACAATAAATAAGATATGTTTCTTGAAATTTGATATTTTATGTACAGTATATACTATATATTTGGTGAAATTTGACGTTATAGGTACAGTATATAATATATGTTTGGTGAAATTTGATATTTTATATACAGTACATAATATATATTTGGTGAAATTTTATATTTTATGTACAGTATATAAGATATATGTGGTGTACTTTCATATTTTATGTACAGTATATAGTATATATTTGGTGACATTTGATATTTTATGTACAGTATATAATATATATTTGTTGAAATTTGATATTTTATGTATAGTATATAATATATATTTGGTGAAATTTCATATTTTATATACCGTATATAATATATATTTGGTGTACTTTCATATTTTATGTACAGTATATAGTATATATTTGGTGACATTTGATATTTTATGTACAGTATATAATATATATTTGGTGAAATTTATATTTTATGTACAGTATATAATATATATTTGGTGTACTTTCATATTTTATGTACTGTATATAGTATATATTTGGTGACATTTGATATTTTATATACAAATAATAAGATAAGTTTCTCGAAATTTGATATTTTATGTACAGTATATACTATATATTTGGTGAAATTTTATATTTTATGTACTGTATATAAGATATATTTGGTGTACTTTCATATTTTATGTACAGTATATAGTATATATTTGGTGACATTTGATATTTTATGTACAGTATATAATATATATTTGCTGAAATTTGATATTTTATGTATAGTATATAATATATATTTGGTGAAATTTTATATTTTATGTACAGTATATAACATATATTTCGTGTACTTTCATATTTTATGTACAGTATATAGTATATATTTGGTGACATTTGATATTTTATGTACCGTGTATAATATATATTTGGTGAAATTTTATATTTTATGTACAGTATATAATATATATTTGGTGTACTTTCATATTTAATGTACAGTATATAGTATATATTTGGTGACATTTGATTTTTATATACAATATATAATATATATTTGTTGAAATTTGAAATTTTATGTACAGTACATAATATATATTTGGTGAAATTTTATATTTTATGTACAGTATATAAGATATATTTGGTGTAATTTCATATTTAATGTACAGTATATAGCATATATTTGGTGACATTTGATATTTTATATACAGTGTATAGTATATATTTGGTGAAATTTTATATTTTATGTACAGTATATAATATATATTTGGTGTACTTTCATATTTAATGTACAGTATATAGTATATATTTGGTGACATTTGATATTTTATATACAATATATAATATATATTTGTTGAAATTTGAAATTTTATGTACAGTATATAATTTATATTTGGTGAAATTTGATATTTTATGTACAGTATATAATATATATTTGGTGTACTTTCATATTTAATGTACAGTATATAGTATATATTTGGTGACATTTCATATTTTATATACAGTATATAGTATATATTTTTTGAAATTTTATATTTTATGTACAGTATATAATATATATTTGGTGTACTTTCATATTTTATGTAGAGTATATAGTATATATTTGATGACATTTGATATTTTATGTACAGTGTATAATATATATTTGGTGAAATTTTATATTTTATGTACAGTATATGATATATATTTGGTGTACTTTCATATTTTATGTACAGTATATAGTATATATTTGGTGACATTTGATATTTTATATACAATAAATAAGATATGTTTCTTGAAATTTGATATTTTATGTACAGTATATACTATATATTTGGTGAAATTTTATATTTTATGTACAGTATATAAGATATATTTGGTGTACTTTCATATTTTATGTACAGTATATAGTATATATTTGGTGACATTTGATATTTTATGTACAGTATATAATATATATTTGTTGAAATTTGATATTTTATGTATAGTATATAATATATATTTGGTGAAATTTCATATTTTATATACCGTATATAATATATATTTGGTGTACTTTCATATTTTATGTACAGTATATAGTATATATTTTGTGACATTTGATATTTTATGTACAGTATATAATATATATTTGGTGAAATTTTATATTTTATGTACAGTATATAATATATATTTGGTGTACTTTCATATTTTGTGTACAGTATATAGTATATATTTGGTGACTTTTGACATTTTATATACAGTATATAATATATATTTGTTGAAATTTGATATCTTATGTACAGTATATAATATATATTTTTTAAAATTTTATATTTTATGTACAGTATATAATATATATTTGGTGTACTTTCATATTTTATGTACAGTATATACTATATATTTGGTGACATTTGATATTTTATGTACAGTGTATAATATATATTTGGTGAAATTTTATATTTTATGTACAGTATATAATATATATTTGGTGTACTTTCATATTTTATATACAGTATATAGTGTATATTTGGTGACATTTGATATTTTATATACAATAAATAAGATATGTTTCTTGAAATTTGATATTTTATGTACAGTATATACTATATATTTGGTGAAATTTGACATTATAGGTACAGTATATAATATATGTATGGTGAAATTTGATATTTTATATACAGTACATAATATATATTTGGTGAAATTTTATATTTTATGTACAGTATATAAGATATATTTGGTGTACTTTCATATTTTATGTACAGTATATAGTATATATTTGGTGACATTTGATATTTTATGTACAGTATATAATATACATTTGTTGAAATTTGATATTTTATGTATAGTATATAATATATATTTGGTGAAATTTCATATTTTATATACCGTATATAATATATATTTGGTGTACTTTCATATTTTATGTACAGTATATAGTATATATTTGGTGACATTTGATATTTTATGTACAGTATATAATATATATTTGGTGAAATTTTATATTTTATGTACAGTATATAATATGTATTTGGTGTACTTTCATATTTTATGTACAGTATATAGCATATATTTGGTGACATTTTATATTTTATGTACAGTATATAATACATATTTGTTGAAATCTCATATTTTATGTATAGTATATAATATATTTTTGGTGAAATTTTATATTTTATGTACAGTATATAATATATATTTGGTGTACTTTCATACTTTATGTACAGTATATAATATATATTTGGTGAAATTTGATATTTTGTATACTGTATATAATATATATTTGTTGATATTTGATATTTTATGTACAGTATATAGTATATATTTTTTGAAATTTTATATTTTATGTACAGTATATAATATATATTTGGTGTACTTTCATATTTTATGTACAGTATATAGTATATATTTGGTGACATTTGATATTTTATGTACAGTGTATAATATATATTTGGTGAAATTTTATATTTTATGTACAGTATATAATATATATTTGGTGTACTTTCATATTTTATGTACAGTATATAGTATATATTTGGTGACATTTGATATTTTATATACAATAAATAAGATATGTTTCTTGAAATTTGATATTTTATGTACAGTATATACTATATGTTTGGTGAAATTTGATATTATAGGTACAGTATATAATATATATTAGGTGAAATTTGATATTTTATATACAGTATATGATATATATTTGGTGAAATTTGATATTTTATGTACAGTATATAATATACATTTGTTGAAATTTGATATTTTATGTACAGTATATAATATATATTTGGTGTACTTTCATATTTTATTTACAGTATATAGTATATATTTGGTGACATTTGTTATTTTATGTACAGTGTATAATATATATTTGGTGAAATTTTATATTTTATGTACAGTATATAATATATATTTGGTGTACTTTCATATTTTATGTACAGTATATAGTATATATTTGGTGACATTTGATGTTTTATGTACAGTGTATAATATATATTTGGTGAAATTTTATATTTTATGTACAGTATATATTATATATATGGTGTACTTTCATATTTTATGTACAGTATATAGTATATATTTGGTGACATTTGATATTTTATATACAATAAATAAGATATGTTTCTTGAAATTTGATATTTTATGTACAGTATATAATATATATTTGGTGAAATTTTATATTTTATGTACAGTATATAAGATATATTTGGTGTACTTTCATATTTTATGTACAGTATATAGTATATATTTGGTGTACTTTCATAATTTATGTACAGTATATAGTATATATTTGGTGACATTTGATATTTTATGTACAGTATATAATATATATTTTTTGAAATTTTATATTTTATGTACAGTATATAATATATATTTGGTGTACTTTCATATTTTGTGTACAGTCTATAGTATATATTTGGTGACATTTGACATTTTATATACAGTATATAATATATATTTGTTGAAATTTGGTATTTTATGTACAGTATATAATATATATTTTTTGAAATTTTATATTTTATGTACAGTATATAATATATATTTGGTGTACTTTCATATTTTATGTACAGTATATAGTATATATTTGGTGACATTTGATATTTTATGTACAGTGTATAATATATATTTGGTGAAATTTTATATTTTATGTACAGTATATACTATATATTTGGTGTACTTTCATATTTTATGTACAGTATATAGTGTATATTTGGTGACATTTGATATTTTATACACAGTAAATAAGACATGTTTCTTGAAATTTGATATTTTATGTACAGTATATACTATATGTTTGGTGAAATTTGATATTATAGGTACAGTATATACTATATATTTGGTGAAATTTGACATTATAGGTACAGTGTATAATGTATGTTTGGTGAAATTTGATATTTTATATACAGTATATAATATATATTTGGTGTAATTTGATATTTTATGTACAGTATATAATATATATTTTTTGAAATTTTATATTTTATGTACAGTATATAATATATATTTGGTGGACTTTCATATTTTACGTACAGTATATACTATATATTTGGTGACATTTGATATTTTATGTACAGTGTATAATATATATTTGGTGAAATTTCATATTTTATGAACAGTATATAATATATATTTGGTGTACTTTCATATTTAATATACAGTATATAGTATATATTTGTTGAAATTTGATATTTTATATACAGTATATAATATATATTTGTTGAAATTTGATATTTTATGTACAGTATATAATATATATTTGGTGAAATTTTATATTTTATGTACAGTATATAAGATATATTTGGTGTACTTTCATATTTTATGTACAGTATATAGTATATATTTGGTGACATTTGATATATATTTTATATACCGTATATAATATATATTTGGTGTACTTTCATATTTTATGTACAGTATATAGTATATATTTGGTGACCTTTGATATTTTATGTACAGTATATAATATATATTTGGTGAAATTTTATATTTTATGTACAGTATATAATATATATTTGGTGTACTTTCATATTTTGTGTACAGTATATAGTATATATTTGGTGACTTTTGACATTTTATATACAGTATATAATATATATTTGTTGAAATTTGATATCTTATGTACAGTATATAATATATATTTTTTGAATTTTTATATTTTATGTTCAGTATATAATATATATTTGGTGTAATTTCATATTTTATGTACAGTATATAGTATATATTTGGTGACATTTGATATTTTATGTACAGTGTATAATATATATTTGGTGAAATTTTATATTTTATGTACAGTATATAATATATATTTGGTGTACTTTCATATTTTATGTACAGTATATAGTGTATATTTGGTGACATTTGATATTTTATATACAATAAATAAGATATGTTTCTTGAAATTTGATATTTTATGTACAGTGTATACAATATATTTGGTGAAATTTGACATTATAGGTACAGTGTATAATGTATGTTTGGTGAAATTTGATATTTTATATACAGTATATATTATATATTTGGTGTAATTTGATATTTTATGTACAGTATATATTATATATTTTTTGAAATTTTATATTTTATGTACAGTATATAATATGTATTTGGTGGACTTTCATATTTTATGTACAGTATATAGTATATATTTGGTGACATTTGATATTTTATGTACAGTGTATACTATATATTTGGTGAAATTTTTTATTTTATGTACAGTATATAATATATATTTGGTGTATTTTCATATTTAATATACAGTATATAGTATATATTTGGTGACATTTGATATTTTGTATACAATATATAATATATATTTGTTGAAATTTGATATTTTATGTACAGTATATAACATATATTTGGTGAAATTTTATATTTTATGTACAGTATATAATATATATTTGGTGTACTTTCATATTTTATGTACAGTATATAGTATATATTTGGTGACATTTGATATTTTATATACAATAAATAAGATATGTTTCTTGAAATTTGATATTTTATGTACAGTATATACTATATGTTTGGTGAAATTTGATATTATAGGTACAGTATATAATATATATTAGGTGAAATTTGATATTTTATATACAGTATATAATATATATTTGGTGAAATTTGAAATTTTATGTAGAGTATATAATATACATTTGTTGAAATTTGATATTTTATGTACAGCATATAATATATATTTGGTGTACTTTCATATTTTATTTACAGTATATAGTATATATTTGGTGACATTTGATATTTTATGTACAGTGTATAATATATATTTGGTGAAATTTTATATTTTATGTGCAGTATATAGTATATATTTGGTGTACTTTCATATTTTATGTACAGTATATAGTATATATTTTGTGACATTTGATATTTTATATACAATAAATAAGATATGTTTCTTGAAATTTGATATTTTATGTACAATATATAATATATATTTGGTGAAATTTTATATTTTATGTACAGTATATAAGATATATTTGGTGTACTTTCATATTTTATGTGCAGTATATAGTATATATTTGGTGACATTTGATATTTTATGTATAGTGTATAATATATATTTGGTGAAATTTTATATTTTATGTACAGTATATAATATATATTTGGTGTACTTTCATATTTTATGTACAGTATATAGTGTATATTTGGTGACATTTGATATTTTATATACAATAAATAAGATATGTTTCTTGAAATTTGATATTTTATGTACAGAATATACTGTATATTTGGTGAAATTTGACATTATATGTACAGTATATAATATATGTTTGGTGAAATTTGATATTTTATATACAGTATATAATATATATTTGGTGAAATTTGACATTATAGGTACAGTATATAATATATGTTTGGTGAAATTTGATATTTTATATACAGTATATAATATATATTTGGTGAAATTTGATATTTTACGTACAGTATATAATATTTATTTTTTGAAATTTTATATTTTATGTACAGTATATAATATATATTTGGTGGACTTTCATATATTATGTACAGTATATAGTATATATTTGGTGACATTTGATATTTTATGTACAGTGTATAATATATATGTGGTGAAATTTTATATTTTATGTACAGTATATAATATATATTTCGTGTACTTTCATATTTTATGTACAGTATATAGTATATATTTGGTGACATTTTATATTTTATATACAATATATAATATATATTTGTTGAAATTTGATATTTTATGTACAGTATATAATATATATTTGGTGAAATTTTATATTTTATGTACAGTATATAAGATATATTTGGTGTACTTTCATATTTTATGTACAGTATATAGTATATATTTGGTGACATTTGATATTTTATATACAATAAAAAAGATATTATTCTTGAAATTTGATATTTTATGTACAGTATATAGTATATGTTTGGTGAAATTTGATATTATAGGTACAGTATATAATATATATTTGGTGAAATTTGATATTTTATATGCAGTATATAATTTATATTTGGTGAAATTTGATATTTTATGTACAGTATATAATATATATTTGTTGAAATTTGATATTTTATGTACAGTATATAATATATATTTGGTGTACTTTCATATTTTATGTGCAGTATATAGTATATATTTGGTGACATTTGATATTTTATGTACAGTATATAATATATATTTGTTGAAATTTGATATTTTATGTATAGTATATAATATATATTTGGTGAAATTTGATATTTTATGTACAGTATATAATATATATTTGTTGAAATTTGATATTTTATGTATAGTATATAATATATGGTGAAATTTTATATTTTATATACCGTATATAATATATATTTGGTGTACTTTCATATTTTATGTACAGTATATAGTATATATTTGGTGACATTTGATATTTTATGTGCAGTATATAATATATATTTTTTGAAATTTTATATTTTATGTACAGTATATAATATATATTTGGTGTACTTTCATATTTTGTGTACAGTATATAGTATATATTTGGTGACATTTGATATTTTATATACAGTATATAATATATATTTGTTGAAATTTGGTATTTTATGTACAGTATATAATATATATTTTTTGAAATTTTATATTTTATGTACAGTATATAATATATATTTGGTGTACTTTCATATTTTATGTACAGTATATAGTATATATTTGGTGACATTTGATATTTTATGTACAGTGTATAATATATATTTGGTGAAATTTTATATTTTATGTACAGTATATAATATATATTTGGTGTACTTTCATATTTTATGTACAGTATATAATATATATTTGGTGACATTTGATATTTTATGTAAAGTGTATAATATATATTTGGTGAAATTTTATATTTTATGTACAGTGTATAATATATATTTGGTGTACTTTCATATTTAATGTACAGTATATAGTATATATTTGGTGACATTTGATATTTTATACACAGTATATAATATATATTTGTTGAAATTTGATATTTTAAGTACAGTATATAATATATATTTGGTGAAATTTTATATTTTATGTACAGTATATAATTTATATTTGGTGAAATTTTATATTTTATGTACATTACATAGTATATATTTCGTGTACTTTCATATTTTATGTACAGTATATAGTATATATTTGGTGACATTTGATATTTTATGTACAGTATATAATATATATTTGTTGAAATTTGATATTTTATGTATAGTATATAATATATGGTGAAATTTTATATTTTATATACCGTATATAATATATATTTGGTGTACTTTCATATTTTATGTACAGTATATAGTATATATTTGGTGACATTTGATATTTTATGTGCAGTATATAATATATATTTTTTGAAATTTTATATTTTATGTACAGTATATAATATATATTTGGTGTACTTTCATATTTTGTGTACAGTATATAGTATATATTTGGTGACATTTGACATTTTATATACAGTATATAATATATATTTGTTGAAATTTGGTATTTTATGTACAGTATATAATATATATTTTTTGAAATTTTATATTTTATGTACAGTATATAATATATATTTGGTGTACTTTCATATTTTATGTACAGTATATAGTATATATTTGGTGACATTTGATATTTTATGTACAGTGTATAATATATATTTGGTGAAATTTTATATTTTATGTACAGTATATAATATATATTTGGTGTACTTTCATATTTTATGTACAGTATATAGTGTATATTTGGTGACATTTGATATTTTATACACAGTAAATAAGATATGTTTCTTGAAATTTGATATTTTATGTACAGTATATACTATATGTTTGGTGAAATTTGATATTATAGGTACAGTATATACTATATATTTGGTGAAATTTGACATTATAGGTACAGTGTATAATGTATGTTTGGTGAAATTTGATATTTTATATACAGTATATAATATATATTTGGTGTAATTTGATATTTTATGTACAGTATATAATATATATTTTTTGAAATTTTATATTTTATGTAGAGTATATAATATATATTTGGTGGACTTTCATATTTTATGTACAGTATATAGTATATATTTGCTGACATTTGATATTTTATTTACAGTGTATAATATATATTAGGTGAAATTTTATATTTTATGTACAGTATATAATATATATTTGGTGTACTTTCATATTTTATGTACAGTATATAGTATATATTTGGTGACATTTGATATTTTATATACAATAAATAAGATATTATTCTTGAAATTTGATATTTTATGTACAGTATATACTATATGTTTGGTGAAATTTGATATTATAGGTATAGTATATAAAATATATTAGGTGAAATTTGATATTTTATATACAGTATATAATATATATTTGGTGAAATTTGATACTTTATGTACAGTATATAATATATATTTGTTGAAATTTGATATTTTATGTACAGTATATAATATATATTTGGTGTACTTTCATATTTTATTTACAGTATATAGTATATATTTGGTGACATTTGATATTTTATGTACAGTGTTTAATATATATTTGGTGAAATTTTATATTTTATGTACAGTATATAATATATATTTGGTGTACTTTCATATTTATTTACAGTATATAGTATATATTTGGTGACATTTGATGTTTTAGGTACAGTGTATAATATATATTTGGTGAAATTTTATATTTTATGTACAGTATATAATATATATTTGGTGTACTTTCATATTTTATGTACAGTATATAGTATATATTTGGTGACATTTGATGTTTTATGTACAGTGTATAATATATATTTGGTGAAATTTTATATTTTATGTACAGTATATATTATATATATGGTGTACTTTCATATTTTATGTACAGTATATAGTATATATTTGGTGACATTTGATATTTTATATACAATAAATAAGAAATGTTTCTTGAAATTTGATATTTTATGTACAGTATATAATATATATTTGGTGAAATTTTATATTTTATGTACAGTATATAAGATATATTTGGTGTACTTTCATATTTTATGTACAGTATATAGTATATATTTGGTGACATTTGATATTTTATGTACAGTATATAATATATATTTGTTGAAATTTGATATTTTATGTATAGTATATAATATATATTTGGTGAAATTTTATATTTTATATACCGTATATAATATATATTTGGTGTACTTTCATATTTTATGTACAGTATATAGTATATATTTGGTGACATTTGATATTTTATGTACAGTATATAATATATATTTTTTGAAATTTTATATTTTATGTACAGTATATAATATATATTTGGTGTACTTTCATATTTTGTGTACAGTATATAGTATATATTTGGTGACATTTGACATTTTATATACAGCATATAATATATATTTGTTGAAATTTGGTATTTTATGTACAGTATATAATATATATTTTTTGAAATTTTATATTTTATGTACAGTATATAATATATATTTGGTGTACTTTCATATTTTATGTACAGTATATAGTATATATTTGGTGAAATTTGATATATTATGTACAGTGTATAATATATATTTGGTGAAATTTTATGTTTTATGTACAGTATATAATATATATTTGGTCTACTTTCATATTTTATGTACAGTATATAGTGTATATTTGGTGACATTTGATATTTTATACACAGTAAATAAGACATGTTTCTTGAAATTTGATATTTTATGTACAGTATATACTATATGTTTGGTGAAATTTGATATTCTAGGTACAGTATATACTATATATTTGGTGAAATTTGACATTATAGGTACAGTGTATAATGTATGTTTGGTGAAATTTGATATTTTATATACAGTATATAATATATATTTGGTGTAATTTGATATTTTATGTACAGTATATAATATATATTTTTTGAAATTTTATATTTTATGTACAGTATATAATATATATTTGGTGGACTTTCATATTTTATGTACAGTATATAGTATATATTTGGTGACATTTGATATTTTATATACAGTGTATAATATATATTAGGTGAAATTTTATATTTTATGTACAGTATATAATATATATTTGGTGTACTTTCATATTTTATGTACAGTATATAGTATATATTTGGTGACATTTGATATTTTATATACAATAAATAAGATATTATTCTTGAAATTTGATATTTTATGTACAGTATATACTATATGTTTGGTGAAATTTGATATTATAGGTACAGTATATAATATATATTAGGTGAAATTTGATATTTTATATACAGTATATAATATATATTTGGTGAAATTTGATACTTTATGTACAGTATATAATATATATTTGTTGAAATTTGATATTTTATGTACAGTATATAATATATATTTGGTGTACTTTCATATTTTATTTAGAGTATATAGTATATATTTGGTGACATTTGATATTTTATGTACAGTGTTTAATATATATTTGGTGAAATTTTATATTTTATGTACAGTATATAATATATATTTGGTGTACTTTCATATTTATGTACAGTATATAGTATATATTTGGTGACATTTGATGTTTTATGTACAGTGTATAATATATATTTGGTGAAATTTTATATTTTATGTACAGTATATAATATATATTTGGTGTACTTTCATATTTTATGTACAGTATATAGTATATATTTGGTGACATTTGATATTTTATATACAATAAATAAGATATGTTTCTTGAAATTTGATATTTTATGTACAGTGTATACTATATATTTGGTGAAATTTTATATTTTATGTACAGTATATAAGATATATTTGGTGTACTTTCATATTTTATGTACAGTATATAGTATATATTTGTTGAGATTTGATATTTTATATACAATAAATAAGATATTATTCTTGAAATTTGATATTTTATGTACAGTATATACTATATGTTTGGTGAAATTTGATATTATAGGTACAGTATATAATATATATTAGGTGAAATTTGATATTTTATATACAGTATATAATATATATTTGGTGAAATTTGATACTTTATGTACAGTATATAATATACATTTGTTGAAATTTGATATTTTATGTACAGTATATAATATATATTTGGTGTACTTTCATATTTTATTTACAGTATATAGTATATATTTGGTGACATTTGATATTTTATGTACAGTGTTTAATATACATTTGGTGAAATTTTATATTTTATGTACAGTATATAATATATATTTGGTGTACTTTCATATTTATGTAGAGTATATAGTATATATTTGGTGACATTTGATGTTTTATGTACAGTGTATAATATATATTTGGTGAAATTTTATATTTTATGTACAGTATATAATATATATTTGGTGTACTTTCATATTTTATGTACAGTATATAGTATATATTTGGTGACATTTGATATTTTATATACAATAAATAAGATATGTTTCTTGAAATTTGATATTTTATGTACAGTATATACTATATATTTGGTGAAATTTTATATTTTATATACAGTATATAAGATATATTTGGTGTACTTTCATATATTATGTACAGTATATAGTATATATTTGGTGACATTTGATATTTTATATACAATAAATAAGATATGTTTCTTGAAATTTGATATTTTATGTACAGTATATACTATATATTTGGTGAAATTTTATATTTTATGAACAGTATATAAGATATATTTGGTGTACTTTCATATTTTATGTACAGTATATAGTATATATTTGGTGACATTTGATATTTTATGTACAGTATATAATATATATTTGTTGAAATTTGATATTTTATGTATAGTATATAATATATATTCGGTGAAATTTCATATTTTATATACCATATATAATATATATTTGGTGTACTTTCATATTTTATGTACAGTATATAGTATATATTTGGTGACATTTGATATTTTATATACAATAAAAGATATTATTCTTGAAATTTGATATTTTATGTACAGTATATACTATATGTTTGGTGAAATTTGATATTATAGGTACAGTATATAATATATATTAGGTGAAATTTGATATTTTATATACAGTATATAATATATATTTGGTGAAATTTGATATTTTATGTACAGTATATAGTATACATTTGTTGAAATTTGATATTTTATGTACAGTATATAATATATATTTGGTGTACTTTCATATTTTATTTACAGTATATAGTATATATTTGGTGACATTTGATATTTTATGTACAGTGTATAATATATATTTGGTGAAATTTTATATTTTATGTACAGTATATAATATATATTTGGTGTACTTTCATATTTTATGTACAGTATATAGTGTATATTTGGTGACATTTGATATTTTATACACAGTAAATAAGATATGTTTCTTGAAATTTGATATTTTATGTACAGTATATACTATATGTTTGGTGAAATTTGATATTATAGGTACAGTATATACTATATATTTGGTGAAATTTGACATTATAGGTACAGTGTATAATGTATGTTTGGTGAAATTTGATATTTTATATACAGTATATAATATATATTTGATGTAATTTTATATTTTATGTACAGTATATAATATATATTTTTTGAAATTTTATATTTTATGTACAGTATATAATATATATTTGGTGGACTTTCATATTTTATGTACAGTATATAGTATATATTTGGTGACATTTGATATTTTATGTACAGTGTATAATATATATTTGGTGAAATTTCATATTTTATGTACAGTATATAATATATATTTTGTGTACTTTCATATTTTGTGTACAGTATATAGTATATATTTGGTGACTTTTGACATTTTATATACAGTATATAATATATATTTGTTGAAATTTGATATCTTATGTACAGTATATAATATATATTTTTTGAAATTTTATATTTTATGTACAGTATATAATATATATTTGGTGTAATTTCATATTTTATGTACAGTATATAGTATATATTTGGTGACATTTGATATTTTATGTACAGTGTATAATATATATTTGGTGAAATTTTATATTTTATGTACAGTATATAATATATATTTGGTGTACTTTCATATTTTATGTACAGTATATAGTGTATATTTGGTGACATTTGATATTTTATACACAGTAAATAAGATATGTTTCTTGAAATTTGATATTTTATGTACAGTATATACTATATGTTTGGTGAAATTTGATATTATAGGTACAGTATATACTATATATTTGGTGAAATTTGACATTATAGGTACAGTGTATAATGTATGTTTGGTGAAATTTGATATTTTATATACAGTATATAATATATATTTGGTGTAATTTGATATTTTATGTACAGTATATCATATGTATTTTTTGAAATTTTATATTTTATGTACAGTATATAATATATATTTGGTGGACTTTCATATTTTATATACAGTATATAGTATATATTTGGTGACATTTGATATTTTATTTACAGTGTATAATATATATTTGGTGAAATTTTATATTTTATTTACAGTATATAATATATATTTGGTGTACTTTCATATTTTATGTACAGTATATAGTATATATTTGGTGACATTTGATATTTTATATACAATAAATAAGATATTATTCTTGAAATTTGATATTTTATGTACAGTATATACTATATGTTTGGTGAAATTTGATATTATAGGTACAGTATATAATATATATTAGGTGAAATTTGATATTTTATATACAGTATATAATATATATTTGGTGAAATTTGATACTTTATGTACAGTATATAATATACATTTGTTGAAATTTGATATTTTATGTACAGTATATAATATATATTTGGTGTACTTTCATATTTTATTTACAGTATATAGTATATATTTGGTGACATTTGATATTTTATGTACAGTGTTTAATATACATTTGGTGAAATTTTATATTTTATGTACAGTATATAATATATATTTGGTGTACTTTCATATTTATGTACAGTATATAGTATATATTTGGTGACATTTGATGTTTTATGTACAGTGTATAATATATATTTGGTGAAATTTTATATTTTACGTACAGTATATAATATATATTTGGTGTACTTTCATATTTTATGTACAGTATATAGTATATATTTGGTGACATTTGATATTTTATATACAATAAATAAGATATGTTTCTTGAAATTTGATATTTTATGTACAGTATATACTATATATTTGGTGAAATTTTATATTTTATATACAGTATATAAGATATATTTGGTGTACTTTCATATTTTATGTACAGTATATAGTATATATTTGGTGACATTTGATATTTTATATACAATAAATAAGATATGTTTCTTGAAATTTGATATTTTATGTACAGTATATACTATATATTTGGTGAAATTTTATATTTTATGAACAGTATATAAGATATATTTGGTGTACTTTCATATTTTATATACAGTATATAGTATATATTTGGTGACATTTGATATTTTATGTACAGTATATAATATATATTTGTTGAAATTTGATATTTTATGTATAGTATATAATATATATTTGGTGAAATTTCATATTTTATATACCATATATAATATATATTTGGTGTACTTTCATATTTTATGTACAGTATATAGTATATATTTGGTGACATTTGATATTTTATATACAATAAAAGATATTATTCTTGAAATTTGATATTTTATGTACAGTATATACTATATGTTTGGTGAAATTTGATATTATAGGTACAGTGTATAATATATATTAGGTGAAATTTGATATTTTATATACAGTATATAATATATATTTGGTGAAATTTGATATTTTATGTACAGTATATAGTATACATTTGTTGAAATTTGATATTTTATGTACAGTATATAATATATATTTGGTGTACTTTCATATTTTATTTACAGTATATAGTATATATTTGGTGACATTTGATATTTTATGTACAGTGTATAATATATATTTGGTGAAATTTTATATTTTATGTACAGTATATAATATATATTTGGTGTACTTTCATATTTTGTGTACAGTATATAGTATATATTTGGTGACATTTGACATTTTATATACAGTATATAATATATATTTGTTGAAATTTGGTATTTTATGTACAGTATATAATATATATTTTTTGAAATTTTATATTTTATGTACAGTATATAATATATATTTGGTGTACTTTCATATTTTATGTACAGTATATAGTATATATTTGGTGACATTTGATATTTTATGTACAGTGTATAATATATATTTGGTGAAATTTTATATTTTATGTACAGTATATAATATATATTTGGTGTACTTTCATATTTTATGTACAGTATATAGTGTATATTTGGTGACATTTGATATTTTATACACAGTAAATAAGATATGTTTCTTGAAATTTGATATTTTATGTACAGTATATACTATATGTTTGGTGAAATTTGATATTATAGGTACAGTATATACTATATATTTGGTGAAATTTGACATTATAGGTACAGTGTATAATGTATGTTTGGTGAAATTTGATATTTTATATACAGTATATAATATATATTTGGTGTAATTTGATATTTTATGTACAGTATATAATATATATTTTTTGAAATTTTATATTTTATGTAGAGTATATAATATATATTTGGTGGACTTTCATATTTTATGTACAGTATATAGTATATATTTGGTGACATTTGATATTTTATTTACAGTGTATAATATATATTTGGTGAAATTTTATATTTTATGTACAGTATATAATATATATTTGGTGTACTTTCATATTTTATGTACAGTATATAGTATATATTTGGTGACATTTGATATTTTATATACAATAAATAAGATATTATTCTTGAAATTTGATATTTTATGTACAGTATATACTATATGTTTGGTGAAATTTGATATTATAGGTACAGTATATAATATATATTAGGTGAAATTTGATATTTTATATACAGTATATAATATATATTTGGTGAAATTTGATACTTTATGTACAGTATATAATATACATTTGTTGAAATTTGATATTTTATGTACAGTATATAATATATATTTGGTGTACTTTCATATTTTATTTACAGTATATAGTATATATTTGGTGACATTTGATATTTTATGTACAGTGTTTAATATACATTTGGTGAAATTTTATATTTTATGTACAGTATATAATATATATTTGGTGTACTTTCATATTTATGTACAGCATATAGTATATATTTGGTGACATTTGATGTTTTATGTACAGTGTATAATATATATTTGGTGAAATTTTATATTTTATGTACAGTATATAATATATATTTGGTGTACTTTCATATTTTATGTACAGTATATAGTATATATTTGGTGACATTTGATATTTTATATACAATAAATAAGATATGTTTCTTGAAATTTGATATTTTATGTACAGTATATACTATATATTTGGTGAAATTTTATATTTTATATACAGTATATAAGATATATTTGGTGTACTTTCATATTTTATGTACAGTATATAGTATATATTTGGTGACATTTGATATTTTATATACAATAAATAAGATATGTTTCTTGAAATTTGATATTTTATGTACAGTATATACTATATATTTGGTGCAATTTTATATTTTATGAACAGTATATAAGATATATTTGGTGTACTTTCATATTTTATGTACAGTATATAGTATATATTTGGTGACATTTGATATTTTATGTACAGTATATAATATATATTTGTTGAAATTTGATATTTTATGTATAGTATATAATATATATTTGGTGAAATTTCATATTTTATATACCATATATAATATATATTTGGTGTACTTTCATATTTTATGTACAGTATATAGTATATATTTGGTGACATTTGATATTATATATACAATAAAAGATATTATTCTTGAAATTTGATATTTTATGTACAGTATATACTATATGTTTGGTGAAATTTGATATTATAGGTACAGTATATAATATATATTAGGTGAAATTTGATATTTTATATACAGTATATAATATATATTTGGTGAAATTTGATATTTTATGTACAGTATATAGTATACATTTGTTGAAATTTGATATTTTATGTACAGTATATAATATATATTTGGTGTACTTTCATATTTTATTTACTGTATATAGTATATATTTGGTGACATTTGATATTTTATGTACAGTGTATAATATATATTTGGTTAAATTTTATATTTTATGTACAGTATATAATATATATTTGGTGTACTTTCATATTTTATGTACAGTATATAGTGTATATTTGGTGACATTTGATATTTTATATACAATAAATAAGATATGTTTCTTGAAATTTGATATTTTATGTACAGTATATACTATATATTTGGTGAAATTTGACACTATAGGTACAGTATATAATATATATTTGGTGAAATTTGATATTTTATGTACAGTATATAATATATATTTTTTGAAATTTTATATTTTATGTACAGTATATAATATATATTTGGTGGACTTTCATATTTTATGTACAGTATATAGTATATATTTGGTGACATTTGATATTTTATGTACAGTGTATAATATATATTTGGTGAAATTTCATATTTTATGTACAGTATATAATATATATTTGGTGTACTTTCATATTTTATATACAGTATATAGTGTATATTTGGTGACATTTGATATTTTATATACAATAAATAAGATATGTTTCTTGAAATTTGATATTTTATGTACAGTATGTACTATATATTTGGTGAAATTTGACGTTATAGGTACAGTATATAATATATGTTTGGTGAAATTTGATATTTTATATACAGTACATAATATATATTTGGTGAAATTTTATATTTTATGTACAGTATATAAGATATATGTGGTGTACTTTCATATTTTATGTACAGTATATAGTATATATTTGGTGACATTTGATATTTTATGTACAGTATATAATATATATTTGTTGAAATTTGATATTTTATGTATAGTATATAATATATATTTGGTGAAATTTCATATTTTATATACCGTATATAATATATATTTGGTGTACTTTCATATTTTATGTACAGTATATAGTATATATTTGGTGACATTTGATATTTTATGTACAGTATATAATATATATTTGGTGAAATTTTATATTTTATGTACAGTATATAATATATATTTGGTGTACTTTCATATTTTATGTACTGTATATAGTATATATTTGGTGACATTTGATATTTTATATACAAATAATAAGATAAGTTTCTCGAAATTTGATATTTTATGTACAGTATATACTATATATTTGGTGAAATTTTATATTTTATGTACTGTATATAAGATATATTTGGTGTACTTTCATATTTTATGTACAGTATATAGTATATATTTGGTGACATTTGATATTTTATGTACAGTATATAATATATATTTGCTGAAATTTGATATTTTATGTATAGTATATAATATATATTTGGTGAAATTTTATATTTTATGTACAGTATATAACATATATTTCGTGTACTTTCATATTTTATGTACAGTATATAGTATATATTTGGTGACATTTGATATTTTATGTACCGTGTATAATATATATTTGGTGAAATTTTATATTTTATGTACAGTATATAATATATATTTGGTGTACTTTCATATTTAATGTACAGTATATAGTATATATTTGGTGACATTTGATTTTTATATACAATATATAATATATATTTGTTGAAATTTGAAATTTTATGTACAGTACATAATATATATTTGGTGAAATTTTATATTTTATGTACAGTATATAAGATATATTTGGTGTAATTTCATATTTAATGTACAGTATATAGCATATATTTGGTGACATTTGATATTTTATATACAGTGTATAGTATATATTTGGTGAAATTTTATATTTTATGTACAGTATATAATATATATTTGGTGTACTTTCATATTTAATGTACAGTATATAGTATATATTTGGTGACATTTGATATTTTATATACAATATATAATATATATTTGTTGAAATTTGAAATTTTATGTACAGTATATAATTTATATTTGGTGAAATTTGATATTTTATGTACAGTATATAATATATATTTGGTGTACTTTCATATTTAATGTACAGTATATAGTATATATTTGGTGACATTTCATATTTTATATACAGTATATAGTATATATTTTTTGAAATTTTATATTTTATGTACAGTATATAATATATATTTGGTGTACTTTCATATTTTATGTAGAGTATATAGTATATATTTGATGACATTTGATATTTTATGTACAGTGTATAATATATATTTGGTGAAATTTTATATTTTATGTACAGTATATGATATATATTTGGTGTACTTTCATATTTTATGTACAGTATATAGTATATATTTGGTGACATTTGATATTTTATATACAATAAATAAGATATGTTTCTTGAAATTTGATATTTTATGTACAGTATATACTATATATTTGGTGAAATTTTATATTTTATGTACAGTATATAAGATATATTTGGTGTACTTTCATATTTTATGTACAGTATATAGTATATATTTGGTGACATTTGATATTTTATGTACAGTATATAATATATATTTGTTGAAATTTGATATTTTATGTATAGTATATAATATATATTTGGTGAAATTTCATATTTTATATACCGTATATAATATATATTTGGTGTACTTTCATATTTTATGTACAGTATATAGTATATATTTTGTGACATTTGATATTTTATGTACAGTATATAATATATATTTGGTGAAATTTTATATTTTATGTACAGTATATAATATATATTTGGTGTACTTTCATATTTTGTGTACAGTATATAGTATATATTTGGTGACTTTTGACATTTTATATACAGTATATAATATATATTTGTTGAAATTTGATATCTTATGTACAGTATATAATATATATTTTTTGAAATTTTATATTTTATGTACAGTATATAATATATATTTGGTGTACTTTCATATTTTATGTACAGTATATACTATATATTTGGTGACATTTGATATTTTATGTACAGTGTATAATATATATTTGGTGAAATTTTATATTTTATGTACAGTATATAATATATATTTGGTGTACTTTCATATTTTATATACAGTATATAGTGTATATTTGGTGACATTTGATATTTTATATACAATAAATAAGATATGTTTCTTGAAATTTGATATTTTATGTACAGTATATACTATATATTTGGTGAAATTTGACATTATAGGTACAGTATATAATATATGTATGGTGAAATTTGATATTTTATATACAGTACATAATATATATTTGGTGAAATTTTATATTTTATGTACAGTATATAAGATATATTTGGTGTACTTTCATATTTTATGTACAGTATATAGTATATATTTGGTGACATTTGATATTTTATGTACAGTATATAATATACATTTGTTGAAATTTGATATTTTATGTATAGTATATAATATATATTTGGTGAAATTTCATATTTTATATACCGTATATAATATATATTTGGTGTACTTTCATATTTTATGTACAGTATATAGTATATATTTGGTGACATTTGATATTTTATGTACAGTATATAATATATATTTGGTGAAATTTTATATTTTATGTACAGTATATAATATGTATTTGGTGTACTTTCATATTTTATGTACAGTATATAGCATATATTTGGTGACATTTTATATTTTATGTACAGTATATAATACATATTTGATGAAATCTCATATTTTATGTATAGTATATAATATATTTTTGGTGAAATTTTATATTTTATGTACAGTATATAATATATATTTGGTGTACTTTCATACTTTATGTACAGTATATAATATATATTTGGTGAAATTTGATATTTTGTATACTGTATATAATATATATTTGTTGATATTTGATATTTTATGTACAGTATATAGTATATATTTTTTGAAATTTTATATTTTATGTACAGTATATAATATATATTTGGTGTACTTTCATATTTTATGTACAGTATATAGTATATATTTGGTGACATTTGATATTTTATGTACAGTGTATAATATATATTTGGTGAAATTTTATATTTTATGTACAGTATATAATATATATTTGGTGTACTTTCATATTTTATGTACAGTATATAGTATATATTTGGTGACATTTGATATTTTATATACAATAAATAAGATATGTTTCTTGAAATTTGATATTTTATGTACAGTATATACTATATGTTTGGTGAAATTTGATATTATAGGTACAGTATATAATATATATTAGGTGAAATTTGATATTTTATATACAGTATATAATATATATTTGGTGAAATTTGATATTTTATGTACAGTATATAATATACATTTGTTGAAATTTGATATTTTATGTACAGTATATAATATATATTTGGTGTACTTTCATATTTTATTTACAGTATATAGTATATATTTGGTGACATTTGTTATTTTATGTACAGTGTATAATATATATTTGGTGAAATTTTATATTTTATGTACAGTATATAATATATATTTGGTGTACTTTCATATTTTATGTACAGTATATAGTATATATTTGGTGACATTTGATGTTTTATGTACAGTGTATAATATATATTTGGTGAAATTTTATATTTTATGTACAGTATATATTATATATATGGTGTACTTTCATATTTTATGTACAGTATATAGTATATATTTGGTGACATTTGATATTTTATATACAATAAATAAGATATGTTTCTTGAAATTTGATATTTTATGTACAGTATATAATATATATTTGGTGAAATTTTATATTTTATGTACAGTATATAAGATATATTTGGTGTACTTTCATATTTTATGTACAGTATATAGTATATATTTGGTGACATTTGATATTTTATGTACAGTATATAATATATATTTGTTGAAATTTGATATTTTATGTATAGTATATAACATATATTTGGAAAATTTTATATTTTATATACCGTATATAATATATATTTGGTGTACTTTCATAATTTATGTACAGTATATAGTATATATTTGGTGACATTTGATATTTTATGTACAGTATATAATATATATTTTTTGAAATTTTATATTTTATGTACAGTATATAATATATATTTGGTGTACTTTCATATTTTGTGTACAGTCTATAGTATATATTTGGTGACATTTGACATTTTATATACAGTATATAATATATATTTGTTGAAATTTGGTATTTTATGTACAGTATATAATATATATTTTTTGAAATTTTATATTTTATGTACAGTATATAATATATATTTGGTGTACTTTCATATTTTATGTACAGTATATAGTATATATTTGGTGACATTTGATATTTTATGTACAGTGTATAATATATATTTGGTGAAATTTTATATTTTATGTACAGTATATACTATATATTTGGTGTACTTTCATATTTTATGTACAGTATATAGTGTATATTTGGTGACATTTGATATTTTATACACAGTAAATAAGACATGTTTCTTGAAATTTGATATTTTATGTACAGTATATACTATATGTTTGGTGAAATTTGATATTATAGGTACAGTATATACTATATATTTGGTGAAATTTGACATTATAGGTACAGTGTATAATGTATGTTTGGTGAAATTTGATATTTTATATACAGTATATAATATATATTTGGTGTAATTTGATATTTTATGTACAGTATATAATATATATTTTTTGAAATTTTATATTTTATGTACAGTATATAATATATATTTGGTGGACTTTCATATTTTACGTACAGTATATACTATATATTTGGTGACATTTGATATTTTATGTACAGTGTATAATATATATTTGGTGAAATTTCATATTTTATGAACAGTATATAATATATATTTGGTGTACTTTCATATTTAATATACAGTATATAGTATATATTTGGTGAAATTTGATATTTTATATACAGTATATAATATATATTTGTTGAAATTTGATATTTTATGTACAGTATATAATATATATTTGGTGAAATTTTATATTTTATGTACAGTATATAAGATATATTTGGTGTACTTTCATATTTTATGTACAGTATATAGTATATATTTGGTGACATTTGATATATATTTTATATACCGTATATAATATATATTTGGTGTACTTTCATATTTTATGTACAGTATATAGTATATATTTGGTGACCTTTGATATTTTATGTACAGTATATAATATATATTTGGTGAAATTTTATATTTTATGTACAGTATATAATATATATTTGGTGTACTTTCATATTTTGTGTACAGTATATAGTATATATTTGGTGACTTTTGACATTTTATATACAGTATATAATATATATTTGTTGAAATTTGATATCTTATGTACAGTATATAATATATATTTTTTGAATTTTTATATTTTATGTTCAGTATATAATATATATTTGGTGTAATTTCATATTTTATGTACAGTATATAGTATATATTTGGTGACATTTGATATTTTATGTACAGTGTATAATATATATTTGGTGAAATTTTATATTTTATGTACAGTATATAATATATATTTGGTGTACTTTCATATTTTATGTACAGTATATAGTGTATATTTGGTGACATTTGATATTTTATATACAATAAATAAGATATGTTTCTTGAAATTTGATATTTTATGTACAGTGTATACAATATATTTGGTGAAATTTGACATTATAGGTACAGTGTATAATGTATGTTTGGTGAAATTTGATATTTTATATACAGTATATATTATATATTTGGTGTAATTTGATATTTTATGTACAGTATATATTATATATATTTTGAAATTTTATATTTTATGTACAGTATATAATATGTATTTGGTGGACTTTCATATTTTATGTACAGTATATAGTATATATTTGGTGACATTTGATATTTTATGTACAGTGTATACTATATATTTGGTGAAATTTTTTATTTTATGTACAGTATATAATATATATTTGGTGTATTTTCATATTTAATATACAGTATATAGTATATATTTGGTGACATTTGATATTTTGTATACAATATATAATATATATTTGTTGAAATTTGATATTTTATGTACAGTATATAACATATATTTGGTGAAATTTTATATTTTATGTACAGTATATAATATATATTTGGTGTACTTTCATATTTTATGTACAGTATATAGTATATATTTGGTGACATTTGATATTTTATATACAATAAATAAGATATGTTTCTTGAAATTTGATATTTTATGTACAGTATATACTATATGTTTGGTGAAATTTGATATTATAGGTACAGTATATAATATATATTAGGTGAAATTTGATATTTTATATACAGTATATAATATATATTTGGTGAAATTTGAAATTTTATGTAGAGTATATAATATACATTTGTTGAAATTTGATATTTTATGTACAGCATATAATATATATTTGGTGTACTTTCATATTTTATTTACAGTATATAGTATATATTTGGTGACATTTGATATTTTATGTACAGTGTATAATATATATTTGGTGAAATTTTATATTTTATGTGCAGTATATAGTATATATTTGGTGTACTTTCATATTTTATGTACAGTATATAGTATATATTTTGTGACATTTGATATTTTATATACAATAAATAAGATATGTTTCTTGAAATTTGATATTTTATGTACAATATATAATATATATTTGGTGAAATTTTATATTTTATGTACAGTATATAAGATATATTTGGTGTACTTTCATATTTTATGTACAGTATATAGTATATATTTGGTGACATTTGATATTTTATGTATAGTGTATAATATATATTTGGTGAAATTTTATATTTTATGTACAGTATATAATATATATTTGGTGTACTTTCATATTTTATGTACAGTATATAGTGTATATTTGGTGACATTTGATATTTTATATACAATAAATAAGAAATGTTTCTTGAAATTTGATATTTTATGTACAGTATATAATATATATTTGGTGAAATTTTATATTTTATGTACAGTATATAAGATATATTTGGTGTACTTTCATATTTTATGTACAGTATATAGTATATATTTGGTGACATTTGATATTTTATGTACAGTATATAATATATATTTGTTGAAATTTGATATTTTATGTATAGTATATAATATATATTTGGTGAAATTTTATATTTTATATACCGTATATAATATATATTTGGTGTACTTTCATATTTTATGTACAGTATATAGTATATATTTGGTGACATTTGATATTTTATGTACAGTATATAATATATATTTTTTGAAATTTTATATTTTATGTACAGTATATAATATATATTTGGTGTACTTTCATATTTTGTGTACAGTATATAGTATATATTTGGTGACATTTGACATTTTATATACAGCATATAATATATATTTGTTGAAATTTGGTATTTTATGTACAGTATATAATATATATTTTTTGAAATTTTATATTTTATGTACAGTATATAATATATATTTGGTGTACTTTCATATTTTATGTACAGTATATAGTATATATTTGGTGAAATTTGATATATTATGTACAGTGTATAATATATATTTGGTGAAATTTTATGTTTTATGTACAGTATATAATATATATTTGGTCTACTTTCATATTTTATGTACAGTATATAGTGTATATTTGGTGACATTTGATATTTTATACACAGTAAATAAGACATGTTTCTTGAAATTTGATATTTTATGTACAGTATATACTATATGTTTGGTGAAATTTGATATTATAGGTACAGTATATACTATATATTTGGTGAAATTTGACATTATAGGTACAGTGTATAATGTATGTTTGGTGAAATTTGATATTTTATATACAGTATATAATATATATTTGGTGTAATTTGATATTTTATGTACAGTATATAATATATATTTTTTGAAATTTTATATTTTATGTACAGTATATAATATATATTTGGTGGACTTTCATATTTTATGTACAGTATATAGTATATATTTGGTGACATTTGATATTTTATATACAGTGTATAATATATATTAGGTGAAATTTTATATTTTATGTACAGTATATAATATATATTTGGTGTACTTTCATATTTTATGTACAGTATATAGTATATATTTGGTGACATTTGATATTTTATATACAATAAATAAGATATTATTCTTGAAATTTGATATTTTATGTACAGTATATACTATATGTTTGGTGAAATTTGATATTATAGGTA
This sequence comes from Gorilla gorilla gorilla, assembly GCF_029281585.2. NCBI lineage: Eukaryota > Metazoa > Chordata > Mammalia > Primates > Hominidae > Gorilla > Gorilla gorilla. The sequence goes on along the minus strand of NC_073227.2, from coordinate 82,605,107 downwards.
CAGTATATAATATATATTAGGTGAAATTTGATATTTTATATACAGTATATAATATATATTTGGTGAAATTTGATACTTTATGTACAGTATATAATATATATTTGTTGAAATTTGATATTTTATGTACAGTATATAATATATATTTGGTGTACTTTCATATTTTATTTAGAGTATATAGTATATATTTGGTGACATTTGATATTTTATGTACAGTGTTTAATATATATTTGGTGAAATTTTATATTTTATGTACAGTATATAATATATATTTGGTGTACTTTCATATTTATGTACAGTATATAGTATATATTTGGTGACATTTGATGTTTTATGTACAGTGTATAATATATATTTGGTGAAATTTTATATTTTATGTACAGTATATAATATATATTTGGTGTACTTTCATATTTTATGTACAGTATATAGTATATATTTGGTGACATTTGATATTTTATATACAATAAATAAGATATGTTTCTTGAAATTTGATATTTTATGTACAGTATATACTATATATTTGGTGAAATTTTATATTTTATGTACAGTATATAAGATATATTTGGTGTACTTTCATATTTTATGTACAGTATATAGTATATATTTGTTGAGATTTGATATTTTATATACAATAAATAAGATATTATTCTTGAAATTTGATATTTTATGTACAGTATATACTATATGTTTGGTGAAATTTGATATTATAGGTACAGTATATAATATATATTAGGTGAAATTTGATATTTTATATACAGTATATAATATATATTTGGTGAAATTTGATACTTTATGTACAGTATATAATATACATTTGTTGAAATTTGATATTTTATGTACAGTATATAATATATATTTGGTGTACTTTCATATTTTATTTACAGTATATAGTATATATTTGGTGACATTTGATATTTTATGTACAGTGTTTAATATACATTTGGTGAAATTTTATATTTTATGTACAGTATATAATATATATTTGGTGTACTTTCATATTTATGTAGAGTATATAGTATATATTTGGTGACATTTGATGTTTTATGTACAGTGTATAATATATATTTGGTGAAATTTTATATTTTATGTACAGTATATAATATATATTTGGTGTACTTTCATATTTTATGTACAGTATATAGTATATATTTGGTGACATTTGATATTTTATATACAATAAATAAGATATGTTTCTTGAAATTTGATATTTTATGTACAGTATATACTATATATTTGGTGAAATTTTATATTTTATATACAGTATATAAGATATATTTGGTGTACTTTCATATTTTATGTACAGTATATAGTATATATTTGGTGACATTTGATATTTTATATACAATAAATAAGATATGTTTCTTGAAATTTGATATTTTATGTACAGTATATACTATATATTTGGTGAAATTTTATATTTTATGAACAGTATATAAGATATATTTGGTGTACTTTCATATTTTATGTACAGTATATAGTATATATTTGGTGACATTTGATATTTTATGTACAGTATATAATATATATTTGTTGAAATTTGATATTTTATGTATAGTATATAATATATATTCGGTGAAATTTCATATTTTATATACCATATATAATATATATTTGGTGTACTTTCATATTTTATGTACAGTATATAGTATATATTTGGTGACATTTGATATTTTATATACAATAAAAGATATTATTCTTGAAATTTGATATTTTATGTACAGTATATACTATATGTTTGGTGAAATTTGATATTATAGGTACAGTATATAATATATATTAGGTGAAATTTGATATTTTATATACAGTATATAATATATATTTGGTGAAATTTGATATTTTATGTACAGTATATAGTATACATTTGTTGAAATTTGATATTTTATGTACAGTATATAATATATATTTGGTGTACTTTCATATTTTATTTACAGTATATAGTATATATTTGGTGACATTTGATATTTTATGTACAGTGTATAATATATATTTGGTGAAATTTTATATTTTATGTACAGTATATAATATATATTTGGTGTACTTTCATATTTTATGTACAGTATATAGTGTATATTTGGTGACATTTGATATTTTATACACAGTAAATAAGATATGTTTCTTGAAATTTGATATTTTATGTACAGTATATACTATATGTTTGGTGAAATTTGATATTATAGGTACAGTATATACTATATATTTGGTGAAATTTGACATTATAGGTACAGTGTATAATGTATGTTTGGTGAAATTTGATATTTTATATACAGTATATAATATATATTTGATGTAATTTGATATTTTATGTACAGTATATAATATATATTTTTTGAAATTTTATATTTTATGTACAGTATATAATATATATTTGGTGGACTTTCATATTTTATGTACAGTATATAGTATATATTTGGTGACATTTGATATTTTATGTACAGTGTATAATATATATTTGGTGAAATTTCATATTTTATGTACAGTATATAATATATATTTTGTGTACTTTCATATTTTGTGTACAGTATATAGTATATATTTGGTGACTTTTGACATTTTATATACAGTATATAATATATATTTGTTGAAATTTGATATCTTATGTACAGTATATAATATATATTTTTTGAAATTTTATATTTTATGTACAGTATATAATATATATTTGGTGTAATTTCATATTTTATGTACAGTATATAGTATATATTTGGTGACATTTGATATTTTATGTACAGTGTATAATATATATTTGGTGAAATTTTATATTTTATGTACAGTATATAATATATATTTGGTGTACTTTCATATTTTATGTACAGTATATAGTGTATATTTGGTGACATTTGATATTTTATACACAGTAAATAAGATATGTTTCTTGAAATTTGATATTTTATGTACAGTATATACTATATGTTTGGTGAAATTTGATATTATAGGTACAGTATATACTATATATTTGGTGAAATTTGACATTATAGGTACAGTGTATAATGTATGTTTGGTGAAATTTGATATTTTATATACAGTATATAATATATATTTGGTGTAATTTGATATTTTATGTACAGTATATCATATGTATTTTTTGAAATTTTATATTTTATGTACAGTATATAATATATATTTGGTGGACTTTCATATTTTATGTACAGTATATAGTATATATTTGGTGACATTTGATATTTTATTTACAGTGTATAATATATATTTGGTGAAATTTTATATTTTATTTACAGTATATAATATATATTTGGTGTACTTTCATATTTTATGTACAGTATATAGTATATATTTGGTGACATTTGATATTTTATATACAATAAATAAGATATTATTCTTGAAATTTGATATTTTATGTACAGTATATACTATATGTTTGGTGAAATTTGATATTATAGGTACAGTATATAATATATATTAGGTGAAATTTGATATTTTATATACAGTATATAATATATATTTGGTGAAATTTGATACTTTATGTACAGTATATAATATACATTTGTTGAAATTTGATATTTTATGTACAGTATATAATATATATTTGGTGTACTTTCATATTTTATTTACAGTATATAGTATATATTTGGTGACATTTGATATTTTATGTACAGTGTTTAATATACATTTGGTGAAATTTTATATTTTATGTACAGTATATAATATATATTTGGTGTACTTTCATATTTATGTACAGTATATAGTATATATTTGGTGACATTTGATGTTTTATGTACAGTGTATAATATATATTTGGTGAAATTTTATATTTTACGTACAGTATATAATATATATTTGGTGTACTTTCATATTTTATGTACAGTATATAGTATATATTTGGTGACATTTGATATTTTATATACAATAAATAAGATATGTTTCTTGAAATTTGATATTTTATGTACAGTATATACTATATATTTGGTGAAATTTTATATTTTATATACAGTATATAAGATATATTTGGTGTACTTTCATATTTTATGTACAGTATATAGTATATATTTGGTGACATTTGATATTTTATATACAATAAATAAGATATGTTTCTTGAAATTTGATATTTTATGTACAGTATATACTATATATTTGGTGAAATTTTATATTTTATGAACAGTATATAAGATATATTTGGTGTACTTTCATATTTTATATACAGTATATAGTATATATTTGGTGACATTTGATATTTTATGTACAGTATATAATATATATTTGTTGAAATTTGATATTTTATGTATAGTATATAATATATATTTGGTGAAATTTCATATTTTATATACCATATATAATATATATTTGGTGTACTTTCATATTTTATGTACAGTATATAGTATATATTTGGTGACATTTGATATTTTATATACAATAAAAGATATTATTCTTGAAATTTGATATTTTATGTACAGTATATACTATATGTTTGGTGAAATTTGATATTATAGGTACAGTATATAATATATATTAGGTGAAATTTGATATTTTATATACAGTATATAATATATATTTGGTGAAATTTGATATTTTATGTACAGTATATAGTATACATTTGTTGAAATTTGATATTTTATGTACAGTATATAATATATATTTGGTGTACTTTCATATTTTATTTACAGTATATAGTATATATTTGGTGACATTTGATATTTTATGTACAGTGTATAATATATATTTGGTGAAATTTTATATTTTATGTACAGTATATAATATATATTTGGTGTACTTTCATATTTTGTGTACAGTATATAGTATATATTTGGTGACATTTGACATTTTATATACAGTATATAATATATATTTGTTGAAATTTGGTATTTTATGTACAGTATATAATATATATTTTTTGAAATTTTATATTTTATGTACAGTATATAATATATATTTGGTGTACTTTCATATTTTATGTACAGTATATAGTATATATTTGGTGACATTTGATATTTTATGTACAGTGTATAATATATATTTGGTGAAATTTTATATTTTATGTACAGTATATAATATATATTTGGTGTACTTTCATATTTTATGTACAGTATATAGTGTATATTTGGTGACATTTGATATTTTATACACAGTAAATAAGATATGTTTCTTGAAATTTGATATTTTATGTACAGTATATACTATATGTTTGGTGAAATTTGATATTATAGGTACAGTATATACTATATATTTGGTGAAATTTGACATTATAGGTACAGTGTATAATGTATGTTTGGTGAAATTTGATATTTTATATACAGTATATAATATATATTTGGTGTAATTTGATATTTTATGTACAGTATATAATATATATTTTTTGAAATTTTATATTTTATGTACAGTATATAATATATATTTGGTGGACTTTCATATTTTATGTACAGTATATAGTATATATTTGGTGACATTTGATATTTTATTTACAGTGTATAATATATATTTGGTGAAATTTTATATTTTATGTACAGTATATAATATATATTTGGTGTACTTTCATATTTTATGTACAGTATATAGTATATATTTGGTGACATTTGATATTTTATATACAATAAATAAGATATTATTCTTGAAATTTGATATTTTATGTACAGTATATACTATATGTTTGGTGAAATTTGATATTATAGGTACAGTATATAATATATATTAGGTGAAATTTGATATTTTATATACAGTATATAATATATATTTGGTGAAATTTGATACTTTATGTACAGTATATAATATACATTTGTTGAAATTTGATATTTTATGTACAGTATATAATATATATTTGGTGTACTTTCATATTTTATTTACAGTATATAGTATATATTTGGTGACATTTGATATTTTATGTACAGTGTTTAATATACATTTGGTGAAATTTTATATTTTATGTACAGTATATAATATATATTTGGTGTACTTTCATATTTATGTACAGTATATAGTATATATTTGGTGACATTTGATGTTTTATGTACAGTGTATAATATATATTTGGTGAAATTTTATATTTTATGTACAGTATATAATATATATTTGGTGTACTTTCATATTTTATGTACAGTATATAGTATATATTTGGTGACATTTGATATTTTATATACAATAAATAAGATATGTTTCTTGAAATTTGATATTTTATGTACAGTATATACTATATATTTGGTGAAATTTTATATTTTATATACAGTATATAATATATATTTGGTGTACTTTCATATTTTATGTACAGTATATAGTATATATTTGGTGACATTTGATATTTTATATACAATAAATAAGATATGTTTCTTGAAATTTGATATTTTATGTACAGTATATACTATATATTTGGTGCAATTTTATATTTTATGAACAGTATATAAGATATATTTGGTGTACTTTCATATTTTATGTACAGTATATAGTATATATTTGGTGACATTTGATATTTTATGTACAGTATATAATATATATTTGTTGAAATTTGATATTTTATGTATAGTATATAATATATATTTGGTGAAATTTCATATTTTATATACCATATATAATATATATTTGGTGTACTTTCATATTTTATGTACAGTATATAGTATATATTTGGTGACATTTGATATTATATATACAATAAAAGATATTATTCTTGAAATTTGATATTTTATGTACAGTATATACTATATGTTTGGTGAAATTTGATATTATAGGTACAGTATATAATATATATTAGGTGAAATTTGATATTTTATATACAGTATATAATATATATTTGGTGAAATTTGATATTTTATGTACAGTATATAGTATACATTTGTTGAAATTTGATATTTTATGTACAGTATATAATATATATTTGGTGTACTTTCATATTTTATTTACTGTATATAGTATATATTTGGTGACATTTGATATTTTATGTACAGTGTATAATATATATTTGGTTAAATTTTATATTTTATGTACAGTATATAATATATATTTGGTGTACTTTCATATTTTATGTACAGTATATAGTGTATATTTGGTGACATTTGATATTTTATATACAATAAATAAGATATGTTTCTTGAAATTTGATATTTTATGTACAGTATATACTATATATTTGGTGAAATTTGACACTATAGGTACAGTATATAATATATATTTGGTGAAATTTGATATTTTATGTACAGTATATAATATATATTTTTTGAAATTTTATATTTTATGTACAGTATATAATATATATTTGGTGGACTTTCATATTTTATGTACAGTATATAGTATATATTTGGTGACATTTGATATTTTATGTACAGTGTATAATATATATTTGGTGAAATTTCATATTTTATGTACAGTATATAATATATATTTGGTGTACTTTCATATTTTATATACAGTATATAGTGTATATTTGGTGACATTTGATATTTTATATACAATAAATAAGATATGTTTCTTGAAATTTGATATTTTATGTACAGTATATACTATATATTTGGTGAAATTTGACGTTATAGGTACAGTATATAATATATGTTTGGTGAAATTTGATATTTTATATACAGTACATAATATATATTTGGTGAAATTTTATATTTTATGTACAGTATATAAGATATATGTGGTGTACTTTCATATTTTATGTACAGTATATAGTATATATTTGGTGACATTTGATATTTTATGTACAGTATATAATATATATTTGTTGAAATTTGATATTTTATGTATAGTATATAATATATATTTGGTGAAATTTCATATTTTATATACCGTATATAATATATATTTGGTGTACTTTCATATTTTATGTACAGTATATAGTATATATTTGGTGACATTTGATATTTTATGTACAGTATATAATATATATTTGGTGAAATTTATATTTTATGTACAGTATATAATATATATTTGGTGTACTTTCATATTTTATGTACTGTATATAGTATATATTTGGTGACATTTGATATTTTATATACAAATAATAAGATAAGTTTCTCGAAATTTGATATTTTATGTACAGTATATACTATATATTTGGTGAAATTTTATATTTTATGTACTGTATATAAGATATATTTGGTGTACTTTCATATTTTATGTACAGTATATAGTATATATTTGGTGACATTTGATATTTTATGTACAGTATATAATATATATTTGCTGAAATTTGATATTTTATGTATAGTATATAATATATATTTGGTGAAATTTTATATTTTATGTACAGTATATAACATATATTTCGTGTACTTTCATATTTTATGTACAGTATATAGTATATATTTGGTGACATTTGATATTTTATGTACCGTGTATAATATATATTTGGTGAAATTTTATATTTTATGTACAGTATATAATATATATTTGGTGTACTTTCATATTTAATGTACAGTATATAGTATATATTTGGTGACATTTGATTTTTATATACAATATATAATATATATTTGTTGAAATTTGAAATTTTATGTACAGTACATAATATATATTTGGTGAAATTTTATATTTTATGTACAGTATATAAGATATATTTGGTGTAATTTCATATTTAATGTACAGTATATAGCATATATTTGGTGACATTTGATATTTTATATACAGTGTATAGTATATATTTGGTGAAATTTTATATTTTATGTACAGTATATAATATATATTTGGTGTACTTTCATATTTAATGTACAGTATATAGTATATATTTGGTGACATTTGATATTTTATATACAATATATAATATATATTTGTTGAAATTTGAAATTTTATGTACAGTATATAATTTATATTTGGTGAAATTTGATATTTTATGTACAGTATATAATATATATTTGGTGTACTTTCATATTTAATGTACAGTATATAGTATATATTTGGTGACATTTCATATTTTATATACAGTATATAGTATATATTTTTTGAAATTTTATATTTTATGTACAGTATATAATATATATTTGGTGTACTTTCATATTTTATGTAGAGTATATAGTATATATTTGATGACATTTGATATTTTATGTACAGTGTATAATATATATTTGGTGAAATTTTATATTTTATGTACAGTATATGATATATATTTGGTGTACTTTCATATTTTATGTACAGTATATAGTATATATTTGGTGACATTTGATATTTTATATACAATAAATAAGATATGTTTCTTGAAATTTGATATTTTATGTACAGTATATACTATATATTTGGTGAAATTTTATATTTTATGTACAGTATATAAGATATATTTGGTGTACTTTCATATTTTATGTACAGTATATAGTATATATTTGGTGACATTTGATATTTTATGTACAGTATATAATATATATTTGTTGAAATTTGATATTTTATGTATAGTATATAATATATATTTGGTGAAATTTCATATTTTATATACCGTATATAATATATATTTGGTGTACTTTCATATTTTATGTACAGTATATAGTATATATTTTGTGACATTTGATATTTTATGTACAGTATATAATATATATTTGGTGAAATTTTATATTTTATGTACAGTATATAATATATATTTGGTGTACTTTCATATTTTGTGTACAGTATATAGTATATATTTGGTGACTTTTGACATTTTATATACAGTATATAATATATATTTGTTGAAATTTGATATCTTATGTACAGTATATAATATATATTTTTTAAAATTTTATATTTTATGTACAGTATATAATATATATTTGGTGTACTTTCATATTTTATGTACAGTATATACTATATATTTGGTGACATTTGATATTTTATGTACAGTGTATAATATATATTTGGTGAAATTTTATATTTTATGTACAGTATATAATATATATTTGGTGTACTTTCATATTTTATATACAGTATATAGTGTATATTTGGTGACATTTGATATTTTATATACAATAAATAAGATATGTTTCTTGAAATTTGATATTTTATGTACAGTATATACTATATATTTGGTGAAATTTGACATTATAGGTACAGTATATAATATATGTATGGTGAAATTTGATATTTTATATACAGTACATAATATATATTTGGTGAAATTTTATATTTTATGTACAGTATATAAGATATATTTGGTGTACTTTCATATTTTATGTACAGTATATAGTATATATTTGGTGACATTTGATATTTTATGTACAGTATATAATATACATTTGTTGAAATTTGATATTTTATGTATAGTATATAATATATATTTGGTGAAATTTCATATTTTATATACCGTATATAATATATATTTGGTGTACTTTCATATTTTATGTACAGTATATAGTATATATTTGGTGACATTTGATATTTTATGTACAGTATATAATATATATTTGGTGAAATTTTATATTTTATGTACAGTATATAATATGTATTTGGTGTACTTTCATATTTTATGTACAGTATATAGCATATATTTGGTGACATTTTATATTTTATGTACAGTATATAATACATATTTGTTGAAATCTCATATTTTATGTATAGTATATAATATATTTTTGGTGAAATTTTATATTTTATGTACAGTATATAATATATATTTGGTGTACTTTCATACTTTATGTACAGTATATAATATATATTTGGTGAAATTTGATATTTTGTATACTGTATATAATATATATTTGTTGATATTTGATATTTTATGTACAGTATATAGTATATATTTTTTGAAATTTTATATTTTATGTACAGTATATAATATATATTTGGTGTACTTTCATATTTTATGTACAGTATATAGTATATATTTGGTGACATTTGATATTTTATGTACAGTGTATAATATATATTTGGTGAAATTTTATATTTTATGTACAGTATATAATATATATTTGGTGTACTTTCATATTTTATGTACAGTATATAGTATATATTTGGTGACATTTGATATTTTATATACAATAAATAAGATATGTTTCTTGAAATTTGATATTTTATGTACAGTATATACTATATGTTTGGTGAAATTTGATATTATAGGTACAGTATATAATATATATTAGGTGAAATTTGATATTTTATATACAGTATATGATATATATTTGGTGAAATTTGATATTTTATGTACAGTATATAATATACATTTGTTGAAATTTGATATTTTATGTACAGTATATAATATATATTTGGTGTACTTTCATATTTTATTTACAGTATATAGTATATATTTGGTGACATTTGTTATTTTATGTACAGTGTATAATATATATTTGGTGAAATTTTATATTTTATGTACAGTATATAATATATATTTGGTGTACTTTCATATTTTATGTACAGTATATAGTATATATTTGGTGACATTTGATGTTTTATGTACAGTGTATAATATATATTTGGTGAAATTTTATATTTTATGTACAGTATATATTATATATATGGTGTACTTTCATATTTTATGTACAGTATATAGTATATATTTGGTGACATTTGATATTTTATATACAATAAATAAGATATGTTTCTTGAAATTTGATATTTTATGTACAGTATATAATATATATTTGGTGAAATTTTATATTTTATGTACAGTATATAAGATATATTTGGTGTACTTTCATATTTTATGTACAGTATATAGTATATATTTGGTGTACTTTCATAATTTATGTACAGTATATAGTATATATTTGGTGACATTTGATATTTTATGTACAGTATATAATATATATTTTTTGAAATTTTATATTTTATGTACAGTATATAATATATATTTGGTGTACTTTCATATTTTGTGTACAGTCTATAGTATATATTTGGTGACATTTGACATTTTATATACAGTATATAATATATATTTGTTGAAATTTGGTATTTTATGTACAGTATATAATATATATTTTTTGAAATTTTATATTTTATGTACAGTATATAATATATATTTGGTGTACTTTCATATTTTATGTACAGTATATAGTATATATTTGGTGACATTTGATATTTTATGTACAGTGTATAATATATATTTGGTGAAATTTTATATTTTATGTACAGTATATACTATATATTTGGTGTACTTTCATATTTTATGTACAGTATATAGTGTATATTTGGTGACATTTGATATTTTATACACAGTAAATAAGACATGTTTCTTGAAATTTGATATTTTATGTACAGTATATACTATATGTTTGGTGAAATTTGATATTATAGGTACAGTATATACTATATATTTGGTGAAATTTGACATTATAGGTACAGTGTATAATGTATGTTTGGTGAAATTTGATATTTTATATACAGTATATAATATATATTTGGTGTAATTTGATATTTTATGTACAGTATATAATATATATTTTTTGAAATTTTATATTTTATGTACAGTATATAATATATATTTGGTGGACTTTCATATTTTACGTACAGTATATACTATATATTTGGTGACATTTGATATTTTATGTACAGTGTATAATATATATTTGGTGAAATTTCATATTTTATGAACAGTATATAATATATATTTGGTGTACTTTCATATTTAATATACAGTATATAGTATATATTTGTTGAAATTTGATATTTTATATACAGTATATAATATATATTTGTTGAAATTTGATATTTTATGTACAGTATATAATATATATTTGGTGAAATTTTATATTTTATGTACAGTATATAAGATATATTTGGTGTACTTTCATATTTTATGTACAGTATATAGTATATATTTGGTGACATTTGATATATATTTTATATACCGTATATAATATATATTTGGTGTACTTTCATATTTTATGTACAGTATATAGTATATATTTGGTGACCTTTGATATTTTATGTACAGTATATAATATATATTTGGTGAAATTTTATATTTTATGTACAGTATATAATATATATTTGGTGTACTTTCATATTTTGTGTACAGTATATAGTATATATTTGGTGACTTTTGACATTTTATATACAGTATATAATATATATTTGTTGAAATTTGATATCTTATGTACAGTATATAATATATATTTTTTGAATTTTTATATTTTATGTTCAGTATATAATATATATTTGGTGTAATTTCATATTTTATGTACAGTATATAGTATATATTTGGTGACATTTGATATTTTATGTACAGTGTATAATATATATTTGGTGAAATTTTATATTTTATGTACAGTATATAATATATATTTGGTGTACTTTCATATTTTATGTACAGTATATAGTGTATATTTGGTGACATTTGATATTTTATATACAATAAATAAGATATGTTTCTTGAAATTTGATATTTTATGTACAGTGTATACAATATATTTGGTGAAATTTGACATTATAGGTACAGTGTATAATGTATGTTTGGTGAAATTTGATATTTTATATACAGTATATATTATATATTTGGTGTAATTTGATATTTTATGTACAGTATATATTATATATTTTTTGAAATTTTATATTTTATGTACAGTATATAATATGTATTTGGTGGACTTTCATATTTTATGTACAGTATATAGTATATATTTGGTGACATTTGATATTTTATGTACAGTGTATACTATATATTTGGTGAAATTTTTTATTTTATGTACAGTATATAATATATATTTGGTGTATTTTCATATTTAATATACAGTATATAGTATATATTTGGTGACATTTGATATTTTGTATACAATATATAATATATATTTGTTGAAATTTGATATTTTATGTACAGTATATAACATATATTTGGTGAAATTTTATATTTTATGTACAGTATATAATATATATTTGGTGTACTTTCATATTTTATGTACAGTATATAGTATATATTTGGTGACATTTGATATTTTATATACAATAAATAAGATATGTTTCTTGAAATTTGATATTTTATGTACAGTATATACTATATGTTTGGTGAAATTTGATATTATAGGTACAGTATATAATATATATTAGGTGAAATTTGATATTTTATATACAGTATATAATATATATTTGGTGAAATTTGAAATTTTATGTAGAGTATATAATATACATTTGTTGAAATTTGATATTTTATGTACAGCATATAATATATATTTGGTGTACTTTCATATTTTATTTACAGTATATAGTATATATTTGGTGACATTTGATATTTTATGTACAGTGTATAATATATATTTGGTGAAATTTTATATTTTATGTGCAGTATATAGTATATATTTGGTGTACTTTCATATTTTATGTACAGTATATAGTATATATTTTGTGACATTTGATATTTTATATACAATAAATAAGATATGTTTCTTGAAATTTGATATTTTATGTACAATATATAATATATATTTGGTGAAATTTTATATTTTATGTACAGTATATAAGATATATTTGGTGTACTTTCATATTTTATGTGCAGTATATAGTATATATTTGGTGACATTTGATATTTTATGTATAGTGTATAATATATATTTGGTGAAATTTTATATTTTATGTACAGTATATAATATATATTTGGTGTACTTTCATATTTTATGTACAGTATATAGTGTATATTTGGTGACATTTGATATTTTATATACAATAAATAAGATATGTTTCTTGAAATTTGATATTTTATGTACAGAATATACTGTATATTTGGTGAAATTTGACATTATATGTACAGTATATAATATATGTTTGGTGAAATTTGATATTTTATATACAGTATATAATATATATTTGGTGAAATTTGACATTATAGGTACAGTATATAATATATGTTTGGTGAAATTTGATATTTTATATACAGTATATAATATATATTTGGTGAAATTTGATATTTTACGTACAGTATATAATATTTATTTTTTGAAATTTTATATTTTATGTACAGTATATAATATATATTTGGTGGACTTTCATATATTATGTACAGTATATAGTATATATTTGGTGACATTTGATATTTTATGTACAGTGTATAATATATATGTGGTGAAATTTTATATTTTATGTACAGTATATAATATATATTTCGTGTACTTTCATATTTTATGTACAGTATATAGTATATATTTGGTGACATTTTATATTTTATATACAATATATAATATATATTTGTTGAAATTTGATATTTTATGTACAGTATATAATATATATTTGGTGAAATTTTATATTTTATGTACAGTATATAAGATATATTTGGTGTACTTTCATATTTTATGTACAGTATATAGTATATATTTGGTGACATTTGATATTTTATATACAATAAAAAAGATATTATTCTTGAAATTTGATATTTTATGTACAGTATATAGTATATGTTTGGTGAAATTTGATATTATAGGTACAGTATATAATATATATTTGGTGAAATTTGATATTTTATATGCAGTATATAATTTATATTTGGTGAAATTTGATATTTTATGTACAGTATATAATATATATTTGTTGAAATTTGATATTTTATGTACAGTATATAATATATATTTGGTGTACTTTCATATTTTATGTGCAGTATATAGTATATATTTGGTGACATTTGATATTTTATGTACAGTATATAATATATATTTGTTGAAATTTGATATTTTATGTATAGTATATAATATATATTTGGTGAAATTTGATATTTTATGTACAGTATATAATATATATTTGTTGAAATTTGATATTTTATGTATAGTATATAATATATGGTGAAATTTTATATTTTATATACCGTATATAATATATATTTGGTGTACTTTCATATTTTATGTACAGTATATAGTATATATTTGGTGACATTTGATATTTTATGTGCAGTATATAATATATATTTTTTGAAATTTTATATTTTATGTACAGTATATAATATATATTTGGTGTACTTTCATATTTTGTGTACAGTATATAGTATATATTTGGTGACATTTGATATTTTATATACAGTATATAATATATATTTGTTGAAATTTGGTATTTTATGTACAGTATATAATATATATTTTTTGAAATTTTATATTTTATGTACAGTATATAATATATATTTGGTGTACTTTCATATTTTATGTACAGTATATAGTATATATTTGGTGACATTTGATATTTTATGTACAGTGTATAATATATATTTGGTGAAATTTTATATTTTATGTACAGTATATAATATATATTTGGTGTACTTTCATATTTTATGTACAGTATATAATATATATTTGGTGACATTTGATATTTTATGTAAAGTGTATAATATATATTTGGTGAAATTTTATATTTTATGTACAGTGTATAATATATATTTGGTGTACTTTCATATTTAATGTACAGTATATAGTATATATTTGGTGACATTTGATATTTTATACACAGTATATAATATATATTTGTTGAAATTTGATATTTTAAGTACAGTATATAATATATATTTGGTGAAATTTTATATTTTATGTACAGTATATAATTTATATTTGGTGAAATTTTATATTTTATGTACATTACATAGTATATATTTCGTGTACTTTCATATTTTATGTACAGTATATAGTATATATTTGGTGACATTTGATATTTTATGTACAGTATATAATATATATTTGTTGAAATTTGATATTTTATGTATAGTATATAATATATGGTGAAATTTTATATTTTATATACCGTATATAATATATATTTGGTGTACTTTCATATTTTATGTACAGTATATAGTATATATTTGGTGACATTTGATATTTTATGTGCAGTATATAATATATATTTTTTGAAATTTTATATTTTATGTACAGTATATAATATATATTTGGTGTACTTTCATATTTTGTGTACAGTATATAGTATATATTTGGTGACATTTGACATTTTATATACAGTATATAATATATATTTGTTGAAATTTGGTATTTTATGTACAGTATATAATATATATTTTTTGAAATTTTATATTTTATGTACAGTATATAATATATATTTGGTGTACTTTCATATTTTATGTACAGTATATAGTATATATTTGGTGACATTTGATATTTTATGTACAGTGTATAATATATATTTGGTGAAATTTTATATTTTATGTACAGTATATAATATATATTTGGTGTACTTTCATATTTTATGTACAGTATATAGTGTATATTTGGTGACATTTGATATTTTATACACAGTAAATAAGATATGTTTCTTGAAATTTGATATTTTATGTACAGTATATACTATATGTTTGGTGAAATTTGATATTATAGGTACAGTATATACTATATATTTGGTGAAATTTGACATTATAGGTACAGTGTATAATGTATGTTTGGTGAAATTTGATATTTTATATACAGTATATAATATATATTTGGTGTAATTTGATATTTTATGTACAGTATATAATATATATTTTTTGAAATTTTATATTTTATGTAGAGTATATAATATATATTTGGTGGACTTTCATATTTTATGTACAGTATATAGTATATATTTGCTGACATTTGATATTTTATTTACAGTGTATAATATATATTAGGTGAAATTTTATATTTTATGTACAGTATATAATATATATTTGGTGTACTTTCATATTTTATGTACAGTATATAGTATATATTTGGTGACATTTGATATTTTATATACAATAAATAAGATATTATTCTTGAAATTTGATATTTTATGTACAGTATATACTATATGTTTGGTGAAATTTGATATTATAGGTATAGTATATAAAATATATTAGGTGAAATTTGATATTTTATATACAGTATATAATATATATTTGGTGAAATTTGATACTTTATGTACAGTATATAATATATATTTGTTGAAATTTGATATTTTATGTACAGTATATAATATATATTTGGTGTACTTTCATATTTTATTTACAGTATATAGTATATATTTGGTGACATTTGATATTTTATGTACAGTGTTTAATATATATTTGGTGAAATTTTATATTTTATGTACAGTATATAATATATATTTGGTGTACTTTCATATTTATTTACAGTATATAGTATATATTTGGTGACATTTGATGTTTTAGGTACAGTGTATAATATATATTTGGTGAAATTTTATATTTTATGTACAGTATATAATATATATTTGGTGTACTTTCATATTTTATGTACAGTATATAGTATATATTTGGTGACATTTGATGTTTTATGTACAGTGTATAATATATATTTGGTGAAATTTTATATTTTATGTACAGTATATATTATATATATGGTGTACTTTCATATTTTATGTACAGTATATAGTATATATTTGGTGACATTTGATATTTTATATACAATAAATAAGAAATGTTTCTTGAAATTTGATATTTTATGTACAGTATATAATATATATTTGGTGAAATTTTATATTTTATGTACAGTATATAAGATATATTTGGTGTACTTTCATATTTTATGTACAGTATATAGTATATATTTGGTGACATTTGATATTTTATGTACAGTATATAATATATATTTGTTGAAATTTGATATTTTATGTATAGTATATAATATATATTTGGTGAAATTTTATATTTTATATACCGTATATAATATATATTTGGTGTACTTTCATATTTTATGTACAGTATATAGTATATATTTGGTGACATTTGATATTTTATGTACAGTATATAATATATATTTTTTGAAATTTTATATTTTATGTACAGTATATAATATATATTTGGTGTACTTTCATATTTTGTGTACAGTATATAGTATATATTTGGTGACATTTGACATTTTATATACAGCATATAATATATATTTGTTGAAATTTGGTATTTTATGTACAGTATATAATATATATTTTTTGAAATTTTATATTTTATGTACAGTATATAATATATATTTGGTGTACTTTCATATTTTATGTACAGTATATAGTATATATTTGGTGAAATTTGATATATTATGTACAGTGTATAATATATATTTGGTGAAATTTTATGTTTTATGTACAGTATATAATATATATTTGGTCTACTTTCATATTTTATGTACAGTATATAGTGTATATTTGGTGACATTTGATATTTTATACACAGTAAATAAGACATGTTTCTTGAAATTTGATATTTTATGTACAGTATATACTATATGTTTGGTGAAATTTGATATTCTAGGTACAGTATATACTATATATTTGGTGAAATTTGACATTATAGGTACAGTGTATAATGTATGTTTGGTGAAATTTGATATTTTATATACAGTATATAATATATATTTGGTGTAATTTGATATTTTATGTACAGTATATAATATATATTTTTTGAAATTTTATATTTTATGTACAGTATATAATATATATTTGGTGGACTTTCATATTTTATGTACAGTATATAGTATATATTTGGTGACATTTGATATTTTATATACAGTGTATAATATATATTAGGTGAAATTTTATATTTTATGTACAGTATATAATATATATTTGGTGTACTTTCATATTTTATGTACAGTATATAGTATATATTTGGTGACATTTGATATTTTATATACAATAAATAAGATATTATTCTTGAAATTTGATATTTTATGTACAGTATATACTATATGTTTGGTGAAATTTGATATTATAGGTACAGTATATAATATATATTAGGTGAAATTTGATATTTTATATACAGTATATAATATATATTTGGTGAAATTTGATACTTTATGTACAGTATATAATATATATTTGTTGAAATTTGATATTTTATGTACAGTATATAATATATATTTGGTGTACTTTCATATTTTATTTAGAGTATATAGTATATATTTGGTGACATTTGATATTTTATGTACAGTGTTTAATATATATTTGGTGAAATTTTATATTTTATGTACAGTATATAATATATATTTGGTGTACTTTCATATTTATGTACAGTATATAGTATATATTTGGTGACATTTGATGTTTTATGTACAGTGTATAATATATATTTGGTGAAATTTTATATTTTATGTACAGTATATAATATATATTTGGTGTACTTTCATATTTTATGTACAGTATATAGTATATATTTGGTGACATTTGATATTTTATATACAATAAATAAGATATGTTTCTTGAAATTTGATATTTTATGTACAGTGTATACTATATATTTGGTGAAATTTTATATTTTATGTACAGTATATAAGATATATTTGGTGTACTTTCATATTTTATGTACAGTATATAGTATATATTTGTTGAGATTTGATATTTTATATACAATAAATAAGATATTATTCTTGAAATTTGATATTTTATGTACAGTATATACTATATGTTTGGTGAAATTTGATATTATAGGTACAGTATATAATATATATTAGGTGAAATTTGATATTTTATATACAGTATATAATATATATTTGGTGAAATTTGATACTTTATGTACAGTATATAATATACATTTGTTGAAATTTGATATTTTATGTACAGTATATAATATATATTTGGTGTACTTTCATATTTTATTTACAGTATATAGTATATATTTGGTGACATTTGATATTTTATGTACAGTGTTTAATATACATTTGGTGAAATTTTATATTTTATGTACAGTATATAATATATATTTGGTGTACTTTCATATTTATGTAGAGTATATAGTATATATTTGGTGACATTTGATGTTTTATGTACAGTGTATAATATATATTTGGTGAAATTTTATATTTTATGTACAGTATATAATATATATTTGGTGTACTTTCATATTTTATGTACAGTATATAGTATATATTTGGTGACATTTGATATTTTATATACAATAAATAAGATATGTTTCTTGAAATTTGATATTTTATGTACAGTATATACTATATATTTGGTGAAATTTTATATTTTATATACAGTATATAAGATATATTTGGTGTACTTTCATATATTATGTACAGTATATAGTATATATTTGGTGACATTTGATATTTTATATACAATAAATAAGATATGTTTCTTGAAATTTGATATTTTATGTACAGTATATACTATATATTTGGTGAAATTTTATATTTTATGAACAGTATATAAGATATATTTGGTGTACTTTCATATTTTATGTACAGTATATAGTATATATTTGGTGACATTTGATATTTTATGTACAGTATATAATATATATTTGTTGAAATTTGATATTTTATGTATAGTATATAATATATATTCGGTGAAATTTCATATTTTATATACCATATATAATATATATTTGGTGTACTTTCATATTTTATGTACAGTATATAGTATATATTTGGTGACATTTGATATTTTATATACAATAAAAGATATTATTCTTGAAATTTGATATTTTATGTACAGTATATACTATATGTTTGGTGAAATTTGATATTATAGGTACAGTATATAATATATATTAGGTGAAATTTGATATTTTATATACAGTATATAATATATATTTGGTGAAATTTGATATTTTATGTACAGTATATAGTATACATTTGTTGAAATTTGATATTTTATGTACAGTATATAATATATATTTGGTGTACTTTCATATTTTATTTACAGTATATAGTATATATTTGGTGACATTTGATATTTTATGTACAGTGTATAATATATATTTGGTGAAATTTTATATTTTATGTACAGTATATAATATATATTTGGTGTACTTTCATATTTTATGTACAGTATATAGTGTATATTTGGTGACATTTGATATTTTATACACAGTAAATAAGATATGTTTCTTGAAATTTGATATTTTATGTACAGTATATACTATATGTTTGGTGAAATTTGATATTATAGGTACAGTATATACTATATATTTGGTGAAATTTGACATTATAGGTACAGTGTATAATGTATGTTTGGTGAAATTTGATATTTTATATACAGTATATAATATATATTTGATGTAATTTTATATTTTATGTACAGTATATAATATATATTTTTTGAAATTTTATATTTTATGTACAGTATATAATATATATTTGGTGGACTTTCATATTTTATGTACAGTATATAGTATATATTTGGTGACATTTGATATTTTATGTACAGTGTATAATATATATTTGGTGAAATTTCATATTTTATGTACAGTATATAATATATATTTTGTGTACTTTCATATTTTGTGTACAGTATATAGTATATATTTGGTGACTTTTGACATTTTATATACAGTATATAATATATATTTGTTGAAATTTGATATCTTATGTACAGTATATAATATATATTTTTTGAAATTTTATATTTTATGTACAGTATATAATATATATTTGGTGTAATTTCATATTTTATGTACAGTATATAGTATATATTTGGTGACATTTGATATTTTATGTACAGTGTATAATATATATTTGGTGAAATTTTATATTTTATGTACAGTATATAATATATATTTGGTGTACTTTCATATTTTATGTACAGTATATAGTGTATATTTGGTGACATTTGATATTTTATACACAGTAAATAAGATATGTTTCTTGAAATTTGATATTTTATGTACAGTATATACTATATGTTTGGTGAAATTTGATATTATAGGTACAGTATATACTATATATTTGGTGAAATTTGACATTATAGGTACAGTGTATAATGTATGTTTGGTGAAATTTGATATTTTATATACAGTATATAATATATATTTGGTGTAATTTGATATTTTATGTACAGTATATCATATGTATTTTTTGAAATTTTATATTTTATGTACAGTATATAATATATATTTGGTGGACTTTCATATTTTATATACAGTATATAGTATATATTTGGTGACATTTGATATTTTATTTACAGTGTATAATATATATTTGGTGAAATTTTATATTTTATTTACAGTATATAATATATATTTGGTGTACTTTCATATTTTATGTACAGTATATAGTATATATTTGGTGACATTTGATATTTTATATACAATAAATAAGATATTATTCTTGAAATTTGATATTTTATGTACAGTATATACTATATGTTTGGTGAAATTTGATATTATAGGTACAGTATATAATATATATTAGGTGAAATTTGATATTTTATATACAGTATATAATATATATTTGGTGAAATTTGATACTTTATGTACAGTATATAATATACATTTGTTGAAATTTGATATTTTATGTACAGTATATAATATATATTTGGTGTACTTTCATATTTTATTTACAGTATATAGTATATATTTGGTGACATTTGATATTTTATGTACAGTGTTTAATATACATTTGGTGAAATTTTATATTTTATGTACAGTATATAATATATATTTGGTGTACTTTCATATTTATGTACAGTATATAGTATATATTTGGTGACATTTGATGTTTTATGTACAGTGTATAATATATATTTGGTGAAATTTTATATTTTACGTACAGTATATAATATATATTTGGTGTACTTTCATATTTTATGTACAGTATATAGTATATATTTGGTGACATTTGATATTTTATATACAATAAATAAGATATGTTTCTTGAAATTTGATATTTTATGTACAGTATATACTATATATTTGGTGAAATTTTATATTTTATATACAGTATATAAGATATATTTGGTGTACTTTCATATTTTATGTACAGTATATAGTATATATTTGGTGACATTTGATATTTTATATACAATAAATAAGATATGTTTCTTGAAATTTGATATTTTATGTACAGTATATACTATATATTTGGTGAAATTTTATATTTTATGAACAGTATATAAGATATATTTGGTGTACTTTCATATTTTATATACAGTATATAGTATATATTTGGTGACATTTGATATTTTATGTACAGTATATAATATATATTTGTTGAAATTTGATATTTTATGTATAGTATATAATATATATTTGGTGAAATTTCATATTTTATATACCATATATAATATATATTTGGTGTACTTTCATATTTTATGTACAGTATATAGTATATATTTGGTGACATTTGATATTTTATATACAATAAAAGATATTATTCTTGAAATTTGATATTTTATGTACAGTATATACTATATGTTTGGTGAAATTTGATATTATAGGTACAGTGTATAATATATATTAGGTGAAATTTGATATTTTATATACAGTATATAATATATATTTGGTGAAATTTGATATTTTATGTACAGTATATAGTATACATTTGTTGAAATTTGATATTTTATGTACAGTATATAATATATATTTGGTGTACTTTCATATTTTATTTACAGTATATAGTATATATTTGGTGACATTTGATATTTTATGTACAGTGTATAATATATATTTGGTGAAATTTTATATTTTATGTACAGTATATAATATATATTTGGTGTACTTTCATATTTTGTGTACAGTATATAGTATATATTTGGTGACATTTGACATTTTATATACAGTATATAATATATATTTGTTGAAATTTGGTATTTTATGTACAGTATATAATATATATTTTTTGAAATTTTATATTTTATGTACAGTATATAATATATATTTGGTGTACTTTCATATTTTATGTACAGTATATAGTATATATTTGGTGACATTTGATATTTTATGTACAGTGTATAATATATATTTGGTGAAATTTTATATTTTATGTACAGTATATAATATATATTTGGTGTACTTTCATATTTTATGTACAGTATATAGTGTATATTTGGTGACATTTGATATTTTATACACAGTAAATAAGATATGTTTCTTGAAATTTGATATTTTATGTACAGTATATACTATATGTTTGGTGAAATTTGATATTATAGGTACAGTATATACTATATATTTGGTGAAATTTGACATTATAGGTACAGTGTATAATGTATGTTTGGTGAAATTTGATATTTTATATACAGTATATAATATATATTTGGTGTAATTTGATATTTTATGTACAGTATATAATATATATTTTTTGAAATTTTATATTTTATGTAGAGTATATAATATATATTTGGTGGACTTTCATATTTTATGTACAGTATATAGTATATATTTGGTGACATTTGATATTTTATTTACAGTGTATAATATATATTTGGTGAAATTTTATATTTTATGTACAGTATATAATATATATTTGGTGTACTTTCATATTTTATGTACAGTATATAGTATATATTTGGTGACATTTGATATTTTATATACAATAAATAAGATATTATTCTTGAAATTTGATATTTTATGTACAGTATATACTATATGTTTGGTGAAATTTGATATTATAGGTACAGTATATAATATATATTAGGTGAAATTTGATATTTTATATACAGTATATAATATATATTTGGTGAAATTTGATACTTTATGTACAGTATATAATATACATTTGTTGAAATTTGATATTTTATGTACAGTATATAATATATATTTGGTGTACTTTCATATTTTATTTACAGTATATAGTATATATTTGGTGACATTTGATATTTTATGTACAGTGTTTAATATACATTTGGTGAAATTTTATATTTTATGTACAGTATATAATATATATTTGGTGTACTTTCATATTTATGTACAGCATATAGTATATATTTGGTGACATTTGATGTTTTATGTACAGTGTATAATATATATTTGGTGAAATTTTATATTTTATGTACAGTATATAATATATATTTGGTGTACTTTCATATTTTATGTACAGTATATAGTATATATTTGGTGACATTTGATATTTTATATACAATAAATAAGATATGTTTCTTGAAATTTGATATTTTATGTACAGTATATACTATATATTTGGTGAAATTTTATATTTTATATACAGTATATAAGATATATTTGGTGTACTTTCATATTTTATGTACAGTATATAGTATATATTTGGTGACATTTGATATTTTATATACAATAAATAAGATATGTTTCTTGAAATTTGATATTTTATGTACAGTATATACTATATATTTGGTGCAATTTTATATTTTATGAACAGTATATAAGATATATTTGGTGTACTTTCATATTTTATGTACAGTATATAGTATATATTTGGTGACATTTGATATTTTATGTACAGTATATAATATATATTTGTTGAAATTTGATATTTTATGTATAGTATATAATATATATTTGGTGAAATTTCATATTTTATATACCATATATAATATATATTTGGTGTACTTTCATATTTTATGTACAGTATATAGTATATATTTGGTGACATTTGATATTATATATACAATAAAAGATATTATTCTTGAAATTTGATATTTTATGTACAGTATATACTATATGTTTGGTGAAATTTGATATTATAGGTACAGTATATAATATATATTAGGTGAAATTTGATATTTTATATACAGTATATAATATATATTTGGTGAAATTTGATATTTTATGTACAGTATATAGTATACATTTGTTGAAATTTGATATTTTATGTACAGTATATAATATATATTTGGTGTACTTTCATATTTTATTTACTGTATATAGTATATATTTGGTGACATTTGATATTTTATGTACAGTGTATAATATATATTTGGTTAAATTTTATATTTTATGTACAGTATATAATATATATTTGGTGTACTTTCATATTTTATGTACAGTATATAGTGTATATTTGGTGACATTTGATATTTTATATACAATAAATAAGATATGTTTCTTGAAATTTGATATTTTATGTACAGTATATACTATATATTTGGTGAAATTTGACACTATAGGTACAGTATATAATATATATTTGGTGAAATTTGATATTTTATGTACAGTATATAATATATATTTTTTGAAATTTTATATTTTATGTACAGTATATAATATATATTTGGTGGACTTTCATATTTTATGTACAGTATATAGTATATATTTGGTGACATTTGATATTTTATGTACAGTGTATAATATATATTTGGTGAAATTTCATATTTTATGTACAGTATATAATATATATTTGGTGTACTTTCATATTTTATATACAGTATATAGTGTATATTTGGTGACATTTGATATTTTATATACAATAAATAAGATATGTTTCTTGAAATTTGATATTTTATGTACAGTATGTACTATATATTTGGTGAAATTTGACGTTATAGGTACAGTATATAATATATGTTTGGTGAAATTTGATATTTTATATACAGTACATAATATATATTTGGTGAAATTTTATATTTTATGTACAGTATATAAGATATATGTGGTGTACTTTCATATTTTATGTACAGTATATAGTATATATTTGGTGACATTTGATATTTTATGTACAGTATATAATATATATTTGTTGAAATTTGATATTTTATGTATAGTATATAATATATATTTGGTGAAATTTCATATTTTATATACCGTATATAATATATATTTGGTGTACTTTCATATTTTATGTACAGTATATAGTATATATTTGGTGACATTTGATATTTTATGTACAGTATATAATATATATTTGGTGAAATTTTATATTTTATGTACAGTATATAATATATATTTGGTGTACTTTCATATTTTATGTACTGTATATAGTATATATTTGGTGACATTTGATATTTTATATACAAATAATAAGATAAGTTTCTCGAAATTTGATATTTTATGTACAGTATATACTATATATTTGGTGAAATTTTATATTTTATGTACTGTATATAAGATATATTTGGTGTACTTTCATATTTTATGTACAGTATATAGTATATATTTGGTGACATTTGATATTTTATGTACAGTATATAATATATATTTGCTGAAATTTGATATTTTATGTATAGTATATAATATATATTTGGTGAAATTTTATATTTTATGTACAGTATATAACATATATTTCGTGTACTTTCATATTTTATGTACAGTATATAGTATATATTTGGTGACATTTGATATTTTATGTACCGTGTATAATATATATTTGGTGAAATTTTATATTTTATGTACAGTATATAATATATATTTGGTGTACTTTCATATTTAATGTACAGTATATAGTATATATTTGGTGACATTTGATTTTTATATACAATATATAATATATATTTGTTGAAATTTGAAATTTTATGTACAGTACATAATATATATTTGGTGAAATTTTATATTTTATGTACAGTATATAAGATATATTTGGTGTAATTTCATATTTAATGTACAGTATATAGCATATATTTGGTGACATTTGATATTTTATATACAGTGTATAGTATATATTTGGTGAAATTTTATATTTTATGTACAGTATATAATATATATTTGGTGTACTTTCATATTTAATGTACAGTATATAGTATATATTTGGTGACATTTGATATTTTATATACAATATATAATATATATTTGTTGAAATTTGAAATTTTATGTACAGTATATAATTTATATTTGGTGAAATTTGATATTTTATGTACAGTATATAATATATATTTGGTGTACTTTCATATTTAATGTACAGTATATAGTATATATTTGGTGACATTTCATATTTTATATACAGTATATAGTATATATTTTTTGAAATTTTATATTTTATGTACAGTATATAATATATATTTGGTGTACTTTCATATTTTATGTAGAGTATATAGTATATATTTGATGACATTTGATATTTTATGTACAGTGTATAATATATATTTGGTGAAATTTTATATTTTATGTACAGTATATGATATATATTTGGTGTACTTTCATATTTTATGTACAGTATATAGTATATATTTGGTGACATTTGATATTTTATATACAATAAATAAGATATGTTTCTTGAAATTTGATATTTTATGTACAGTATATACTATATATTTGGTGAAATTTTATATTTTATGTACAGTATATAAGATATATTTGGTGTACTTTCATATTTTATGTACAGTATATAGTATATATTTGGTGACATTTGATATTTTATGTACAGTATATAATATATATTTGTTGAAATTTGATATTTTATGTATAGTATATAATATATATTTGGTGAAATTTCATATTTTATATACCGTATATAATATATATTTGGTGTACTTTCATATTTTATGTACAGTATATAGTATATATTTTGTGACATTTGATATTTTATGTACAGTATATAATATATATTTGGTGAAATTTTATATTTTATGTACAGTATATAATATATATTTGGTGTACTTTCATATTTTGTGTACAGTATATAGTATATATTTGGTGACTTTTGACATTTTATATACAGTATATAATATATATTTGTTGAAATTTGATATCTTATGTACAGTATATAATATATATTTTTTGAAATTTTATATTTTATGTACAGTATATAATATATATTTGGTGTACTTTCATATTTTATGTACAGTATATACTATATATTTGGTGACATTTGATATTTTATGTACAGTGTATAATATATATTTGGTGAAATTTTATATTTTATGTACAGTATATAATATATATTTGGTGTACTTTCATATTTTATATACAGTATATAGTGTATATTTGGTGACATTTGATATTTTATATACAATAAATAAGATATGTTTCTTGAAATTTGATATTTTATGTACAGTATATACTATATATTTGGTGAAATTTGACATTATAGGTACAGTATATAATATATGTATGGTGAAATTTGATATTTTATATACAGTACATAATATATATTTGGTGAAATTTTATATTTTATGTACAGTATATAAGATATATTTGGTGTACTTTCATATTTTATGTACAGTATATAGTATATATTTGGTGACATTTGATATTTTATGTACAGTATATAATATACATTTGTTGAAATTTGATATTTTATGTATAGTATATAATATATATTTGGTGAAATTTCATATTTTATATACCGTATATAATATATATTTGGTGTACTTTCATATTTTATGTACAGTATATAGTATATATTTGGTGACATTTGATATTTTATGTACAGTATATAATATATATTTGGTGAAATTTTATATTTTATGTACAGTATATAATATGTATTTGGTGTACTTTCATATTTTATGTACAGTATATAGCATATATTTGGTGACATTTTATATTTTATGTACAGTATATAATACATATTTGATGAAATCTCATATTTTATGTATAGTATATAATATATTTTTGGTGAAATTTTATATTTTATGTACAGTATATAATATATATTTGGTGTACTTTCATACTTTATGTACAGTATATAATATATATTTGGTGAAATTTGATATTTTGTATACTGTATATAATATATATTTGTTGATATTTGATATTTTATGTACAGTATATAGTATATATTTTTTGAAATTTTATATTTTATGTACAGTATATAATATATATTTGGTGTACTTTCATATTTTATGTACAGTATATAGTATATATTTGGTGACATTTGATATTTTATGTACAGTGTATAATATATATTTGGTGAAATTTTATATTTTATGTACAGTATATAATATATATTTGGTGTACTTTCATATTTTATGTACAGTATATAGTATATATTTGGTGACATTTGATATTTTATATACAATAAATAAGATATGTTTCTTGAAATTTGATATTTTATGTACAGTATATACTATATGTTTGGTGAAATTTGATATTATAGGTACAGTATATAATATATATTAGGTGAAATTTGATATTTTATATACAGTATATAATATATATTTGGTGAAATTTGATATTTTATGTACAGTATATAATATACATTTGTTGAAATTTGATATTTTATGTACAGTATATAATATATATTTGGTGTACTTTCATATTTTATTTACAGTATATAGTATATATTTGGTGACATTTGTTATTTTATGTACAGTGTATAATATATATTTGGTGAAATTTTATATTTTATGTACAGTATATAATATATATTTGGTGTACTTTCATATTTTATGTACAGTATATAGTATATATTTGGTGACATTTGATGTTTTATGTACAGTGTATAATATATATTTGGTGAAATTTTATATTTTATGTACAGTATATATTATATATATGGTGTACTTTCATATTTTATGTACAGTATATAGTATATATTTGGTGACATTTGATATTTTATATACAATAAATAAGATATGTTTCTTGAAATTTGATATTTTATGTACAGTATATAATATATATTTGGTGAAATTTTATATTTTATGTACAGTATATAAGATATATTTGGTGTACTTTCATATTTTATGTACAGTATATAGTATATATTTGGTGACATTTGATATTTTATGTACAGTATATAATATATATTTGTTGAAATTTGATATTTTATGTATAGTATATAACATATATTTGGAAAATTTTATATTTTATATACCGTATATAATATATATTTGGTGTACTTTCATAATTTATGTACAGTATATAGTATATATTTGGTGACATTTGATATTTTATGTACA
Organism: Gorilla gorilla gorilla; assembly: GCF_029281585.2. Taxonomy (NCBI): domain Eukaryota; kingdom Metazoa; phylum Chordata; class Mammalia; order Primates; family Hominidae; genus Gorilla; species Gorilla gorilla. The sequence goes on along the minus strand of NC_073227.2, from coordinate 82,573,886 downwards.
GTATATAATATATATTTTTTGAAATTTTATATTTTATGTACAGTATATAATATATATTTGGTGTACTTTCATATTTTGTGTACAGTCTATAGTATATATTTGGTGACATTTGACATTTTATATACAGTATATAATATATATTTGTTGAAATTTGGTATTTTATGTACAGTATATAATATATATTTTTTGAAATTTTATATTTTATGTACAGTATATAATATATATTTGGTGTACTTTCATATTTTATGTACAGTATATAGTATATATTTGGTGACATTTGATATTTTATGTACAGTGTATAATATATATTTGGTGAAATTTTATATTTTATGTACAGTATATACTATATATTTGGTGTACTTTCATATTTTATGTACAGTATATAGTGTATATTTGGTGACATTTGATATTTTATACACAGTAAATAAGACATGTTTCTTGAAATTTGATATTTTATGTACAGTATATACTATATGTTTGGTGAAATTTGATATTATAGGTACAGTATATACTATATATTTGGTGAAATTTGACATTATAGGTACAGTGTATAATGTATGTTTGGTGAAATTTGATATTTTATATACAGTATATAATATATATTTGGTGTAATTTGATATTTTATGTACAGTATATAATATATATTTTTTGAAATTTTATATTTTATGTACAGTATATAATATATATTTGGTGGACTTTCATATTTTACGTACAGTATATACTATATATTTGGTGACATTTGATATTTTATGTACAGTGTATAATATATATTTGGTGAAATTTCATATTTTATGAACAGTATATAATATATATTTGGTGTACTTTCATATTTAATATACAGTATATAGTATATATTTGGTGAAATTTGATATTTTATATACAGTATATAATATATATTTGTTGAAATTTGATATTTTATGTACAGTATATAATATATATTTGGTGAAATTTTATATTTTATGTACAGTATATAAGATATATTTGGTGTACTTTCATATTTTATGTACAGTATATAGTATATATTTGGTGACATTTGATATATATTTTATATACCGTATATAATATATATTTGGTGTACTTTCATATTTTATGTACAGTATATAGTATATATTTGGTGACCTTTGATATTTTATGTACAGTATATAATATATATTTGGTGAAATTTTATATTTTATGTACAGTATATAATATATATTTGGTGTACTTTCATATTTTGTGTACAGTATATAGTATATATTTGGTGACTTTTGACATTTTATATACAGTATATAATATATATTTGTTGAAATTTGATATCTTATGTACAGTATATAATATATATTTTTTGAATTTTTATATTTTATGTTCAGTATATAATATATATTTGGTGTAATTTCATATTTTATGTACAGTATATAGTATATATTTGGTGACATTTGATATTTTATGTACAGTGTATAATATATATTTGGTGAAATTTTATATTTTATGTACAGTATATAATATATATTTGGTGTACTTTCATATTTTATGTACAGTATATAGTGTATATTTGGTGACATTTGATATTTTATATACAATAAATAAGATATGTTTCTTGAAATTTGATATTTTATGTACAGTGTATACAATATATTTGGTGAAATTTGACATTATAGGTACAGTGTATAATGTATGTTTGGTGAAATTTGATATTTTATATACAGTATATATTATATATTTGGTGTAATTTGATATTTTATGTACAGTATATATTATATATATTTTGAAATTTTATATTTTATGTACAGTATATAATATGTATTTGGTGGACTTTCATATTTTATGTACAGTATATAGTATATATTTGGTGACATTTGATATTTTATGTACAGTGTATACTATATATTTGGTGAAATTTTTTATTTTATGTACAGTATATAATATATATTTGGTGTATTTTCATATTTAATATACAGTATATAGTATATATTTGGTGACATTTGATATTTTGTATACAATATATAATATATATTTGTTGAAATTTGATATTTTATGTACAGTATATAACATATATTTGGTGAAATTTTATATTTTATGTACAGTATATAATATATATTTGGTGTACTTTCATATTTTATGTACAGTATATAGTATATATTTGGTGACATTTGATATTTTATATACAATAAATAAGATATGTTTCTTGAAATTTGATATTTTATGTACAGTATATACTATATGTTTGGTGAAATTTGATATTATAGGTACAGTATATAATATATATTAGGTGAAATTTGATATTTTATATACAGTATATAATATATATTTGGTGAAATTTGAAATTTTATGTAGAGTATATAATATACATTTGTTGAAATTTGATATTTTATGTACAGCATATAATATATATTTGGTGTACTTTCATATTTTATTTACAGTATATAGTATATATTTGGTGACATTTGATATTTTATGTACAGTGTATAATATATATTTGGTGAAATTTTATATTTTATGTGCAGTATATAGTATATATTTGGTGTACTTTCATATTTTATGTACAGTATATAGTATATATTTTGTGACATTTGATATTTTATATACAATAAATAAGATATGTTTCTTGAAATTTGATATTTTATGTACAATATATAATATATATTTGGTGAAATTTTATATTTTATGTACAGTATATAAGATATATTTGGTGTACTTTCATATTTTATGTACAGTATATAGTATATATTTGGTGACATTTGATATTTTATGTATAGTGTATAATATATATTTGGTGAAATTTTATATTTTATGTACAGTATATAATATATATTTGGTGTACTTTCATATTTTATGTACAGTATATAGTGTATATTTGGTGACATTTGATATTTTATATACAATAAATAAGATATGTTTCTTGAAATTTGATATTTTATGTACAGAATATACTGTATATTTGGTGAAATTTGACATTATATGTACAGTATATAATATATGTTTGGTGAAATTTGATATTTTATATACAGTATATAATATATATTTGGTGAAATTTGACATTATAGGTACAGTATATAATATATGTTTGGTGAAATTTGATATTTTATATACAGTATATAATATATATTTGGTGAAATTTGATATTTTACGTACAGTATATAATATTTATTTTTTGAAATTTTATATTTTATGTACAGTATATAATATATATTTGGTGGACTTTCATATATTATGTACAGTATATAGTATATATTTGGTGACATTTGATATTTTATGTACAGTGTATAATATATATGTGGTGAAATTTTATATTTTATGTACAGTATATAATATATATTTCGTGTACTTTCATATTTTATGTACAGTATATAGTATATATTTGGTGACATTTTATATTTTATATACAATATATAATATATATTTGTTGAAATTTGATATTTTATGTACAGTATATAATATATATTTGGTGAAATTTTATATTTTATGTACAGTATATAAGATATATTTGGTGTACTTTCATATTTTATGTACAGTATATAGTATATATTTGGTGACATTTGATATTTTATATACAATAAAAAAGATATTATTCTTGAAATTTGATATTTTATGTACAGTATATAGTATATGTTTGGTGAAATTTGATATTATAGGTACAGTATATAATATATATTTGGTGAAATTTGATATTTTATATGCAGTATATAATTTATATTTGGTGAAATTTGATATTTTATGTACAGTATATAATATATATTTGTTGAAATTTGATATTTTATGTACAGTATATAATATATATTTGGTGTACTTTCATATTTTATGTGCAGTATATAGTATATATTTGGTGACATTTGATATTTTATGTACAGTATATAATATATATTTGTTGAAATTTGATATTTTATGTATAGTATATAATATATATTTGGTGAAATTTGATATTTTATGTACAGTATATAATATATATTTGTTGAAATTTGATATTTTATGTACAGTATATAATATATATTTGGTGAAATTTTATATTTTATGTACAGTATATAATATATATTTGGTGTACTTTAATATTTTATGTACAGTATATAGCATATATTTGGTGACATTTGATATTTTATGTACAGTATATAATACATATTTGTTGAAATCTGATATTTTATGTATAGTATATAATATATTTTTGGTGAAATTTTATATTTTATGTACAGTATATAATATATATTTGGTGTACTTTCATATTTTATGTACAGTATATAATATATATTTGGTGAAATTTTATATTTTATATACAGTATATAATTTATATTTGGTGAAATTTGATATTTTATGTACAGTATATAATATAGATTTTTTGAAATTTTATATTTTATGTAAAGTATATAATATATATTTGGTGTACTTTCATATTTTATGTACAGTATATAGTATATATTTGGTGACATTTGATATTTTATGTATAGTGTATAATATATATTTGGTGAAATTTTATATTTTTGTACGGTACATAATATATATTTGGTGTACTTTCATATTTAATGTACAGTATATAGTATATATTTGGTGACATTTGATATTTTATATACAGTATATAATATATATTTGTTGAAATTTGATATTTTATGTACAGTATATAATATACATTTGGTGTACTTTCATATTTTGTGTACAGTATATAGTATATAATTGGTGACATTTGATATTTTATGTACAGTATATAATATATATTAGTTGAAATTTGATATTTTATGTATAGTATATAATATATATTTGGTGAAATTTTATATTTTATGTACAGTATATAATATATATTTGGTGTACTTTCATATTTTATGTGCTGTATATAGTATATATTTGGTGACATTTGATATTTTATGTACAGTATATAATATATATTTGTTGAAATTTGATATTTTATGTATAGTATATAATATATATTTGGTGAAATTTGATATTTTGCATACAGTATATAATATATATTTGTTGAAATTTGATATTTTATGTAAAGTATATAATATATAATTGGTGAAATTTTATATTTTATGTACAGTATATAATATATATTTGGTGAACTTTCATATTTTATGTACAGTATATAGTATATATTTGGAGACATTTGATATTTTATGTACAGTGTATAATATATATTTGGTGAAATTTTATATTTTATGTACAGTATATAATATATATTTGTTGTACTTTCATATTTTCTGTACAGTATATAGTGTATATTTGGTGACATTTGATATTTTATATACAATAAATATGTTTCTTGAAATTTGATATATTATGTACAGTATATATTATATATTTGGTGAAATTTGACATTATAGGTACAGTATATAATATATGTTTGGTGAAATTTGATATTTTATATACAGTATATAATATATATTTGGTGAAATTTGATATTTTATGTACAGTATATAATATATATTTTTTGAAATTTTATATTTTATGTACAGTATATAATATATATTTGGTGGACTTTCATATTTTATGTACAGTATATAGTATATATTTGGTGACCTTTGATATTTTATGTACAGTGTATAATATATATTTGGTGAAATTTTATATTTTATGTACAGTATATAATACATATTTGGTGTACTTTCATATTTTATGTACAGTATATAGTATATATTTGGTGACATTTGATATTTTATATACAATATATAATATATATTTGTTGAAATTTGATATTTTATGTACAGTATATAATATATATTTGGTGAAATTTTATATTTTATGTACAGTATATAAGATATATTTGGTGTACTTTCATATTTTATGTACAGTATATAGCATATATTTGGTGACATTTGTTATTTTATGTACAATAAATAAGATATGTTTCCTGAAATTTGATATTTTATGTACAGTATATAGTATATATTTGGTGACATTTGATATTTTATGTACAGTATATAATATAAATTTGTTGAAATTTGATATTTTATTTATAGTATATAATATATATTTGGTGAAATTTCATATTTTATATACCATATATAATATATATTTGGAGTACTTTCATATTTTATGTACAGTATATAGTATATATTTGGTGACATTTGATATTTTATGTACAGTATATAATATATATTTTTTGAAATTTTCTATTTTATGTACAGTATATAATATATATTTGGTGTACTTTCATATTTTGTGTACAGTATATCGTATATATTTGGTGACTTGACATTTTATATACAGTATATAATATATACTTGTTGAAATTTGATATCTTATGTACAGTATATAATATATATTTTTTGAAATTTTATATTTTATGTACAGTATATAATATATATTTGGTGTACTTTCATATTTTATGTACAGTATATAGTATATATTTGGTGACATTTGATATTTTATGTACAGTGTATAATATATATTTGGTGAAATTTTATATTTTATGTACAGTATATAATATATATTTGGTGTACTTTCATATTTTATGTACAGTATATAGTGTATATTTGGTGACATTTGATATTTTATATACAATAAATAAGATATGTTTCTTGAAATTTGATATTTTATGTACAGTATATACTATATATTTGGTGAAATTTGACATTATAGGTACAGTATATAATATATGTTTGGTGAAATTTGATATTTTATATACAGTATATAATATATATTTGGTGAAATTTGATATTTTATGTACAGTATATAATATATATTTTTTGAAATTTTATATTTTATGTACAGTATATAATATATATTTGGTGGACTTTCATATTTTATGTACAGTATATAGTATATATTTGGTGACCTTTGATATTTTATGTACAGTGTATAATATATATTTGGTGAAATTTTATAATTTAAGTACAGTATATAATACATATTTGGTGTACTTTCATATTTTATGTACAGTATATAGTATATATTTGGTGATATTTGATATTTTATATACAATATATAATATATATTTCTTGTAATTTGATATTTTATGTACAGTATATAATATATATTTGGTGAAATTTTATATTTTATGTACAGTATATAAGATATATTTGATGTACTTTCATATTTTATGTACAGTATATAGTATATATTTGGTGACATTTGATATTTTATGTACAGTAAACAAGATATGTTTCCTGAAATATGATATTTTATATACAGTATATACTATGTATTTGGTGAAATTTTATATTTTATGTACAGTATATAAGATATATTTGGTGTACTTTCATATTTTATGTACAGTATATAGTATATATTTGGTGACATTTGATATTTTATGTACAGTATATAATATATATCTGTTGAAATTTGATATTTTATTTATAGTATATAATATATATTTGGTGAAATTTCATATTTTATATACCGTATATAATATATATTTGGTGTACTTTCATATTTTATGTACAGTATATAGTATATATTTGGTGACATTTGATATTTTATGTACAGTATATAATATATACTTGTTGAAATTTGATATCTTATGTACAGTATATAATATATATTTTTTGAAATTTTATATTGTATGTACAGTATATAATATATATTTGGTGTACTTTCATATTTTGTGTACAGTATATAGTATATATTTGGTGACTTGACATTTTATATACAATATATAATATATACTTGTTGAAATTTGATATCTTATGTACAGTATATAATATATATTTTTTGAAATTTTATATTTTATGTACAGTATATAATATATATTTGGTGTACTTTCATATTTTATGTACAGTATATAGTATATATTTGGTGACATTTGATATTTTATGTACAGTGTATAATATATATTTGGTGAAATTTTATATTTTATGTACAGTATATAATATATATTTGGTGTACTTTCATATTTTATGTACAGTATATAGTGTATATTTGGTGACATTTGATATTTTATATACAATAAATAAGATATGTTTCTTGAAATTTGATATTTTATGTACAGTACATACTATATATTTGGTGAAATTTGACATTATAGGTACAGTATATAATATATGTTTGGTGAAATTTGATATTTTATATACAGTATATAATATATATTTGGTGAAATTTGATATTTTATGTACAGTATATAATATATATTTTTTGAAATTTTATATTTTATGTACAGTATATAGTATATATTTGGTGACATTTGATATTTTATGTACAGTGTATAATATATATTTGGTGAAATTTTATATTTTATATACAGTATATAAGATATATTTGGTGTACTTTCATATTTTATGTACAGTATATAGTATATATTTGGTGACATTTGATATTTTATTTACAGTAAATAAGATATGTTTCCTGAAATTTGATATTTTATGTACAGTATATACTATATATTTGGTGAAATTTTATATTTTATGTACAGTATATAAGATATACTTGGTGTACTTTCATATTTTATGTACAGTATATAGTATATATTTGGTGACATTTGATATTTTATGTACAGTATATAATATATATTTGTTGAAATTTGATATTTTATTTATAGTATATAATATATATTTGGTGAAATTTCATATTTTATATACCGTATATAATATATATTTGGTGTACTTTCATATTTTATGTACAGTATATAGTATATATTTGGTGACATTTGATATTTTATGTTCAGTATATAATATATATGTTTTGAAATTTTATATTATATGTACAGTATATAATATATATATGGTGTACTTTCATATTTTGTGTACAGTATATAGTATATATTTGGTGACTTGACATTTTATATACAGTATATAATATATACTTGTTGAAATTTGATATCTTATGTACAGTATATAATATATATTTTTTGAAATTTTATATTTTATGTACAGTATATAATATATATTAGGTGTACTTTCATATTTTATGTACAGTATATAGTATATATTTGGTGACATTTGATATTTTATGTACAGTGTATAATATATATTTGGTGAAATTTTATATTTTATGTACAGTATATAATATATATTTGGTGTACTTTCATATTTTATGTACAGTATATAGTGTATATTTGGTGACATTTGATATTTTATATACAATAAATAAGATATGTTTCTTGAAATTTGATATATTATGTACAGTATATATTATATATTTGGTGAAATTTGATATTATAGGTACAGTATATAATATATGTTTGGTGAAATTTGATATTTTATATACAGTATATAATATATATTTGGTGAAATTTGATATTTTATGTACAGTATATAATATATATTTTTTGAAATTTTATATTTTATGTACAGTATATAATATATATTTGGTGGACTTTCATATTTTATGTACAGTATATAGTGTATATTTGGTGACATTTGATATTTTATATACAATAAATAAGATATGTTTCTTGAAATTTGATATTTTATGTACAGTATATACTATATATTTGGTGAAATTTTATATTTTATGTACAGTATATAAGATATTTTTGGTGTACTTTCATATTTTATGTACAGTATATAGTATATATTTGGTGACATTTGATATTTTATGTACAGTATATAATATAAATTTGTTGAAATTTGATATTTTATTTATAGTATATAATATATATTTGGTGAAATTTCATATTTTATATACCATATATAATATATATTTGGAGTACTTTCATATTTTATGTACAGTATATAGTATATATTTGTTGACATTTGATATTTTATGTACAGTATATAATATATATTTTTTGAAATTTTCTATTTTATGTACAGTATATAATATATATTTGGTGTACTTTCATATTTTGTGTACAGTATATAGTATATATTTCGTGACTTGACATTTTATATACAGTATATAATATATACTTGTTGAAATTTGATATCTTATGTACAGTATATAATATATATTTTTTGAAATTTTATATTTTATGTACAGTATATAATATATATTTGGTGGACTTTCATATTTTATGTACAGTATATAGTATATATTTGGTGACCTTTGATATTTTATGTACAGTGTATAATATATATTTGGTGAAATTTTATATTTTATGTACAGTATATAATATATATTTGGTGTACTTTCATATTTTATGTACAGTATATAGTGTATATTTGGTGACATTTGATATTGTATATACAATAAATAAGATATGTTTCTTGAAATTTGATATTTTATGTACAGTATATACTATATATTTGGTGAAATTTGACATTATAGGTACAGTATATAATATATGTTTGGTGAAATTTGATATTTTATATACAGTATATAATATATATTTGGTGAAATTTGATATTTTATGTACAGTATATAATATATATTTTTTTGAAATTTTATATTTTATGTACAGTATATAATATATATTTGGTGGACTTTCATATTTTATGTACAGTATATAGTATATATTTGGTGACCTTCGATATTTTATGTACAGTGTATAATATATATTTGGTGAAATTTTATAATTTATGTACAGTATATAATACATATTTGGTGTACTTTCATATTTTATGTACAGTATATAGTATATATTTGGTGACATTTGATATTTTATATACAATATATAATATATATTTCTTGTAATTTGATATTTTATGTACAGTATATAATATATATTTGGTGAAATTTTATATTTTATGTACAGTATATAAGATATATTTGATGTACTTTCATATTTTATGTACAGTATATAGTATATATTTGGTGACATTTGATATTTTATGTACAGTAAACAAGATATGTTTCCTGAAATTTGATATTTTATGTACAGTATATACTATGTATTTGGTGAAATTTTATATTTTATGTACAGTATATAAGATATATTTGGTGTACTTTCATATTTTATGTACAGTATATAGTATATATTTGGTGACATTTGATATTTTATGTACAGTATATAATATATATTTGTTGAAATTTGATATTTTATTTATAGTATATAATATATATTTGGTGAAATTTCATATTTTATATACCGTATATAATATATATTTGGTGTACTTTCATATTTTATGTACAGTATATAGTATATATTTGGTGACATTTGATATTTTATGTACAGTATATAATATATACTTGTTGAAATTTGATATCTTATGTACAGTATATAATATATATTTTTTGAAATTTTATATTTTATGTACAGTATATAATATATATTTGGTGTACTTTCATATTTTGTGTACAGTATATAGTATATATTTGGTGACTTGACATTTTATATACAGTATATAATATATACTTGTTGAAATTTGATATCTTATGTACAGTATATAATATATATTTTTTGAAATTTTATATTTTATGTACAGTATATAATATATATTTGGTGTACTTTCATATTTTATGTACAGTATATAGTATATATTTGGTTACATTTGATATTTTATGTACAGTGTATAATATATATTTGGTGAAATTTTATATTTTATGTACAGTATATAATATATATTTGGTGTACTTTCATATTTTATGTACAGTATATAGTGTATATTTGGTGACATTTGATATTTTATATACAATAAATAAGATATGTTTCTCGAAATTTGATATTTTATGTACAGTATATACTATATATTTGGTGAAATTTGACATTATAGGTACAGTATATAATATATGTTTGGTGAAATTTGATATTTTATATACAGTATATAATATATATTTGGTGAAATTTGATATTTTATGTACAGTATATAATATATATTTTTTGAAATTTTATATTTTATGTACAGTATATAATATATATTTGGTGGACTTTCATATTTTATGTACAGTATATAGTATATATTTGGTGACCTTTGATATTTTATGTACAGTGTATAATATATGTTTGGTGAAATTTTATATTTTATGTACAGTATATAATACATATTTGGTGTACTTTCATATTTTATGTACAGTATATAGTATATATTTGGTGACATTTGATATTTTATATACAATATATAATATATATTTGGTGTACTTTCATATTTTGTGTACAGTATATAGTATATATTTGGTGACTTGACATTTTATATACAGTATATAATATATACTTGTTGAAATTTGATATCTTATGTACAGTATATAATATATATTTTTTGAAATTTTATATTTTATGTACAGTATATAATATATATTTCGTGTACTTTCATATTTTATGTACAGTATATAGTATATATTTGGTGACATTTGATATTTTATGTACAGTGTATAATATATATTTGGTGAAATTTTATATTTTATGTACAGTATATAATATATATTTGGTGTACTTTCATATTTTATGTACAGTATATAGTGTATATTTGGTGACGTTTCATATTTTATATACAATAAATAAGATATGTTTCTTGAAATTTGATATTTTATGTACAGTATATACTATATATTTGGTGAAATTTGACATTATAGGTACAGTATATAATATATGTTTGGTGAAATTTGATATTTTATATACAGTATATAATATATATTTGGTGAAATTTGATATTTTATGTACAGTATATAATGTATATTTTTTGAAATTTTATATTTTATGTACAGTATATAATATATATTTGGTGGACTTTCATATTTTATGTACAGTATATAGTATATATTTGGTGACCTTTGATATTTTATGTACAGTGTATAATATATATTTGGTGAAATTTTATATTTTATGTACAGTATATAATACATATTTGGTGTACTTTAATGTTTTATGTACAGTATATAGTATATATTTGGTGACATTTGATATTTTATATACAATATATAATATATATTTGTTGAAATTTGATATTTTATGTACAGTATATAATATATATTTGGTGAAATTTTATATTTTATGTACAGTATATAAGATATATTTGGTGTACTTTCATATTTTATGTACAGTATATAGTATATATTTGGTGACATTTGATATTTTATGTACAATAAATAAGATATGTTTCCTGAAATTTGATATTTTATGTACAGTATATACTATATATTTGGTGAAATTTTATATTTTATGTACAGTATATAAGATATATTTGGTGTACTTTCATATTTTATGTACAGTATATAGTATATATTTGGTGACATTTGATATTTTATGTACAGTATATAATATATATTTGTTGAAATTTGATATTTTATTTATAGTATATAATATATATTTGGTGAAATTTCATATTTTATATACCGTATATAATATATATTTCGTGTACTTTCATATTTTATGTACAGTATATAGTATATATTTGGTGGCATTTGATATTTTATGTACAGTATATAATATATATTTTTTGAAATTTTATATTTTATGTACAGTATATAATATATATTTGGTGTACTTTCATATTTTGTGTACAGTATATAGTATATATTTGGTGACTTTTGACATTTTATATACAGTATATAATATATATTTGTTGAAATTTGATATCTTATGTACAGTATATAATATATATTTTTTGAAATTTTATATTTTATGTACAGTATATAATATATATTTGGTGTACTTTCATATTTTATGAACAGTATATAGTATATATTTGGTGACATTTGATATTTTATGTACAGTGTATAATATATATTTGGTGAAATTTTATATTTTATGTACAGTATATAATACATATTTGGTGTACTTTCATATTTTATATACAGTATATAGTATATATTTGGTGACATTTGATATTTTATATACAATATATAATATATATTTGTTGAAATTTGATATTTTATGTACAGTATATAATATATATTTGGTGAAATTTTATATTTTATGTACAGCATATAAGATATATTTGGTGTACTTTCATATTTTATGTACAGTATATAGTATATATTTGGTGACATTTGATATTTTATGTACAATAAATGAGATATGTTTCCTGAAATTTGATATTTTATGTACAGTATATACTATATATTTGGTGAAATTTTATATTTTATGCACAGTATATAAGATATATTTGGTGTACTTTCATATTTTATGTACAGTATATAGTATATGTTTGGTGACATTTGATATTTTATGTACAATACATAATATATATTTGTTGAAATTTGATATTTTATTTATAGTATATAATATATATTTGGTGAAATTTCATATTTTATATACCGTATATAATATATATTTGGTGTACTTTCATATTTTATGTACAGTATATAGTATATATTTGGTGACATTTGATATTTTATGTACAGTATATAATATATATTTTTTGAAATTTTATATTTTATGTACAGTATATAATATATATTTGGTGCACTTTCATATTTTGTGTACAGTATATAGTATATATTTGGTGACTTGACATTTTATATACAGTATATAATATATACTTGTTGAAATTTGATATCTTATGTACAGTATATAATATATATTTTTTGAAATTTTATATTTTATGTACAGTATATAATATATATTTCGTGTAATTTCATATTTTATGTACAGTATATAGTATATATTTGGTGACATTTGATATTTTATGTACAGTGTATAATATATATTTGGTGAAATTTTATATTTTATGTACAGTATATAATATATATTTGGTGTACTTTCATATTTTATGTACAGTATATAGTGTATATTTGGTGACATTTGATATTTTATATACAATAAATAAGATATGTTTCTTGAAATTTGATATTTTATGTACAGTATATACTATATATTTGGTGAAATTTGACATTATAGGTACAGTATATAATATGTGTTTGGTGAAATTTGATATTTTATATACAGTATATAATATATATTTGGTGAAATTTGATATTTTATGTACAGTATATAAGATATATTTGGTGTACTTTCATATTTTATGTACAGTATATAGTATATATTTGGTGACATTTGATATTTTATGTACAGTATATAATATATATTTGTTGAAATTTGATATTTTATTTATAGTATATAATATATATTTGGTGAAATTTCATATTTTATATACCGTATATAATATATATTTGGTGTACTTTCATATTTTATGTACAGTATATAGTATATATTTGGTGACATTTGATATTTTATGTACAGTATATAATATATATTTTTTGAAATTTTATATTTTATGTACAGTATATAATATTTATTTGGTGTACTTTCATATTTTGTGTACAGTATATAGTATATATTTGGTGACTTTTGACATTTTATATACTGTATATAATATATATTTGTTGAAATTTGATATCTTATGTACAGTATATAATATATATTTTTTGAAATTTTATATTTTATGTACAGTATATAATATATATTTGGTGTACTTTCATATTTTATGAACAGTATATAGTATATATTTGGTGACATTTGATATTTTATGTACAGTGTATAATATATATTTGGTGAAATTTTATATTTTATGTACAGTATATAATACATATTTGATGTACTTTCATATTTTATGTACAGTATATAGTATATATTTGGTGACATTTGATATTTTATATACAATATATAATATATATTTGTTGAAATTTGATATTTTATGTACAGTATATAATATATATTTGGTGAAATTTTATATTTTATGTACAGTATATAATATATATTTGGTGTACTTTCATATTTTATGTACAGTATATAGTATATATTTGGTGACATTTGATATTTTATGTACAATAAATAAGATATGTTTCCTGAAATTTGATATTTTATGTACACTATATACTATATATTTGGTGAAATTTCATATTTTATGTACAGTATATAAGATATATTTGGTGTACTTTCATATTTTATGTACAGTATATAGTATATATTTGGTGACATTTGATATTTTATGTACAGTACATAATATATATTTGTTGAAATTTGATATTTTATTTATAGTATATAATATATATTTGGTGAAATTTCATATTTTATATACCGTATATAATATATATTTGGTGTACTTTCACATTTTATGTACAGTATATAGTATATATTTGGTGACATTTGATATTTTATGTACAGTATATAATATATATTTTTTGAAATTTTATATTTTATGTACAGTATATAATATATATTTGGTGTACTTTCATATTTTGTGTACAGTATATAGTATATATTTGGTGACTTGACATTTTATATACAGTATATAATATATACTTGTTGAAATTTGATATCTTATGTACAGTATATAATATATATTTTTTGAAATTTTATATTTTATGTACAGTATATAATATATATTTCGTGTACTTTCATATTTTATGTACAGTATATAGTATATATTTGGTGACATTTGATATTTTATGTACAGTGTATAATATATATTTGGTGAAATTTTATATTTTATGTACAGTATATAATATACATTTGGTGTACTTTCATATTTTATGTACAGTATATAGTGTATATTTGGTGACATTTGATATTTTATATACAATAAATAAGATATGTTTCTTGAAATTTGATATTTTAAGTACAGTATATACTACATATTTGGTGAAATTTGACATTATAGGTATAGTATATAATATATGTTTGGTGAAATTTGATATTTTATATACAGTATATAATATATATTTGGTGAAATTTGATATTTTATGTACAGTATATAATATATATTTTTTGAAATTTTGTATTTTATGTACAGTATATAATATATATTTGGTGGACTTTCATATTTTATCTACAGTATATAGTATATATTTGGTGACTTTGATATTTTACGTACAGTGTATAATATATATTTGGTGAAATTTTATATTTTATGTACAGTATATAATACATATTTGGTGTACTTTCATATTTTATGTACAGTATATAGTATATATTTGGTGACATTTGATATTTTATATACAATATATAATATATATTTGTTGAAATTTGATATTTTATGTACAGTATATAATATATATTTGGTGAAATTTTATATTTTATGTACAGTATATAAGATATATTTGGTGTACTTTCATATTTTATGTACAGTATATAGTATATATTTGGTGACATTTGATATTTTATGTACAATAAATAAGATATGTTTCCTGAAATTTGATATTTTATGTACAGTATATACTATGTATTTGGTGAAATTTTATATTTTATGTACAGTATATAAGATATATTTGGTGTACTTTCATATTTTATGTACAGTATATAGTATATATTTGGTGACATTTGATATTTTTTGTACAGTTTATAATATATATTTGTTGAAATTTGATATTTTATTTATAGTATATAATATATATTTGGTGAAATTTCATATTTTATATACCGTATATAATATATATTTGGTGTACTTTCATATTTTATGTACAGTATATAGTATATATTTGGTGACATTTGATATTTTATGTACAGTATATAATATATATTTTTTGAAATTTTATATTTTATGTACAGTATATAATATTTATTTGGTGTACTTTCATATTTTGTGTACAGTATATAGTATATATTTGGTGACTTTTGACATTTTATATACAGTATATAATATATATTTGTTGAAATTTGATATCTTATGTACAGTATATAATATATATTTTTTGAAATTTTATATTTTATGTACAGTATATAATATATATTTGGTGTACTTTCATATTTTATGAACAGTATATAGTATATATTTGGTGACATTTGATATTTTATGTACAGTGTATAATATATATTTGGTGAAATTTTATATTTTATGTACAGTATATAATACATATTTGGTGTAATTTCATATTTTATGTACAGTATATAGTATATATTTGGTGACATTTGATATTTCATATACAATATATAATATATATTTGTTGAAATTTGATATTTTATGTACAGTATACAATATATATTTGGTGAAATTTTATATTTTATGTACAGCATATAAGATATATTTGGTGTACTTTCATATTTTATGTACAGTATATAGTATATATTTGGTGACATTTGATATTTTATGTACAATAAATAAGATATGTTTCCTGAAATTTGATATTTTATGTACAGTATATACTATATATTTGGTGAAATTTTATATTTTATGTACAGTATATAAGATATATTTGGTGTACTTTCATATTTTATGTACAGTATATAGTATATATTTGGTGACATTTGATATTTTATGTACAGTATATAATATATATTTGTTGAAATTTGATATTTTATTTATAGTATATAATATATATTTGGTGAAATTTCATATTTTATATACCGTATATAATATATATTTTGTGTTCTTTCATATTTTATGTACAGTATATAGTATATATTTGGTGTCATTTGATATTTTATGTACAGTATATAATATATATTTTTTGAAATTTTATATTTTATGTACAGTATATAATATATATTTGGTGTACTTTCATATTTTGTGTACAGTATATAGTATATATTTGGTGACTTGACATTTTATATACAGTATATAATATATACTTGTTGAAATTTGATATCTTATGTACAGTATATAATATATATTTTTTGAAATTTTATATTTTATGTACAGTATATAATATATATTTGGTGTACTTTCATATTTTATGTACAGTATATAGTATATATTTGGTGACATTTGATATTTTATGTACAGTGTATAATATATATTTGGTGAAATTTTATATTTTATGTACAGTATATAATATATATTTGGTGTACTTTCATATTTTATGTACAGTATATAGTGTATATTTGGTGACATTTGATATTTTATATACAATAAATAAGATATGTTTCTTGAAATTTGATATTTTATGTACAGTATATACTATATATTTGGTGAAATTTGACATTATAGGTACAGTATATAATATATGTTTGGTGAAATTTGATATTTTATATACAGTATATAATATATATTTGGTGAAATTTGATATTTTATGTACAGTATATAATATATATTTTTTGAAATTTTATATTTTATGTACAGTATATAATATATATTTGGTGGACTTTCATATTTTATGTACAGTATATAGTATATATTTGGTGACCTTTGATATTTTATGTACAGTGTATAATATATATTTGGTGAAATTTTATATTTTATGTACAGTATATAATACATATTTGGTGTACTTTCATATTTTATGTACAGTATATAGTATATATTTGGTGACATTTGATATTTTATATACAATATATTATATATTTGTTGAAATTTGATATTTTATGTACAGTATATAATATATATTTGGTGAAATTTTATATTTTATGTACAGTATATAAGATATATTTGGTGTACTTTCATATTTTATGTACAGTATATAGTATATATTTGGTGACATTTGATATTTTATGTACAATAAATAAGATATGTTTCCTGAAATTTGATATTTTATGTACAGTATATACTATGTATTTGGTGAAATTTTATATTTTATGTACAGTATATAAGATATATTTGGTGTACTTTCATATTTTATGTACAGTATATAGTATATATTTGGTGACATTTGATATTTTATGTACAGTATATAATATATATTTGTTGAAATTTGATATTTTATTTATAGTATATAATATATATTTGGTGAAATTTCATATTTTATATACCGTATATAATATATATTTGGTGTACTTTCATATTTTATGTACAGTATATAGTATATATTTGGTGACATTTGATATTTTATGTACAGTATATAATATATATTTTTTGAAATTTTATATTTTATGTACAGTATATAATATATATTTGGTGTAATTTCATATTTTGTGTACAGTATATAGTATATATTTGGTGACTTTTGACATTTTATATACAGTATATAATATATATTTGTTGAAATTTGATATCTTATGTACAGTATATAATATATATTTTTTGAAATTTTATATTTTATGTACAGTATATAATATATATTTGGTGTACTTTCATATTTTATGAACAGTATATAGTATATATTTGGTGACATTTGATATTTTATGTACAGTGTATAATATATATTTGGTGAAATTTTATATTTTATGTACAGTATATAATATATATTTGGTGTACTTTCATATTTTATGTACAGTATATAGTGTATATTTGGTGACATTTGATATTTTATATACAATAAATAAGATATGTTTCTTGAAATTTGATATTTTATGTACAGTATATACTATATATTTCGTGAAATTTGACATTATAGGTACAGTATATAATATATGTTTGGTGAAATTTGGTATTTTATATACAGTATATAATATATATTTGGTGAAATTTGATATTTTATGTACAGTATATAATATATATTTTTTGAAATTTTATATATTATGTACAGTATATAATATATATTTGGTGGACTTTCATATTTTATGTACAGTATATAGTATATATTTGGTGACCTTTGATATTTTATTTACAGTGTATAATATATATTTGGTGAAATTTTATATTTTATGTACAGTATATAATACATATTTGGTGTACTTTCATATTTTATGTACAGTATATAGTATATATTTGGTGACATTTTATATTTTATATACAATATATAATATATATTTCTTGTAATTTGATATTTTATGTACAGTATATAATATATATTTGGTGAAATTTTATATTTTATGTACAGTATATAAGATATATTTGGTGTACTTTCATATTTTATTTACAGTATATAGTATATATTTGGTGACATTTGATATTTTATGTACAGGAAATAAGATATGTTTCGTGAAATTTGATATTTTATGTACAGTATATACTATATATTTGGTGAAATTTTATATTTTATGTACAGTATATAGGATATATTTGGTGTACTTTCATATTTTATGTACAGTATATAGTATATATTTGGTGACATTTGATATTTTATGTACAATAAATAAGATATGTTTCCTGAAATTTGATATTTTATGTACAGTATATACTATGTATTTGGTGAAATTTTATATTTTATGTACAGTATATAAGATATATTTGGTGTAATTTCATATTTTATGTACAGTATATAGTATATATTTGGTGACATTTGATATTTTATGTACAGTGTATAATATATATTTGGTGAAATTTTATATTTTATGTGCAGTATATAATACATATTTGGTGTAATTTCATATTTTATGTACAGTATATAGTATATATTTGGTGACATTTGATATTTTATGTACAGTGTATAATATATATTTGGTGAAATTTTATATTTTATGTACAGTATATGATATATATTTGGTGTACTTTCATATTTTATGTACAGTATATAGTATATATTTGGTGACATTTGATATTTTATGTTCAGTGTATAATATATATTTGGTGAAATTTTATATTTTATGTACACTATATAATATATATTTGGTGTACTTTCACATTTAATGTACAGTATATAGTGTATATTTGGCGACATTTGATATTTGATATACAGCACATAATATATATTTGTTGAAATTTGATATTTTTTGTACAGTATGTAATATATATTTTTTGAAATTTTATATTTTATGTAGAGTATATAATATATATTTGGTGTACTTTCATATTTTGTGTACAGTATATAGTATATATTTGGTGACTTTTGACATTTTATATACAGTATATAATATATATTTGTTGAAATTTGATATCTTATGTACAGTATATAATATATATTTTTTGAAATTTTATATTTTATGTACAGTATATAATATATATTTGGTGTACTTTCATATTTTATGTACAGTACATAGTATATATTTGGTGACATTTGATATTTTATGTACAGTGTATAATATATATTTGGTGAAATTTTATATTTTATGTACAGTATATAATATGCATTTGGTGTACTTTCATATTTTATTTACAGTATATAGTGTATATTTGGTGACATTTGATATTTTATATACAATAAATAAGATATGTTTCTTGAAATTTTATATTTTATGTACAGTATATACTGTATATTTAGTGAAATTTGACATTATAGGTACAGTATATAATATATGTTTGGTTAAATTTGATATTTTATATACATTACATAATATATATTTGGTGAAATTTGATATTTTATGTACAGTATATAATATATATTTTTTGAAATTTTATATTTTATTTACAGTATATAATATATATTTGGTGGACTTTCATATTTTATGTACAGTATATAGTATATATTTGGTGACCTTTGATATTTTATGTACAGTGAATAATATATATTTGGTGAAATTTTATATTTTATGTACAGTATATAATATATATTTGGTGTACTTTCATATTTTATGTACAGTATATAGTATATATTTGGTGACATTTGATATTTTATATACAATATATAATATATATTTGTTGAAATTTGATATTTTATGTACAGTATATAATATATATTTGGTGAAATTTTATATTTTATGTACAGTATATAAGATATATTTGGTGTACTTTCATATTTTATGTACAGTATATAGTATATATTTGGTGACATTTGATATTTTATATACAATAAATAAATATGTTTCTTGAAATTTGATATTTTATGTACAGTATATACTATATATTTGGTGAAATTTTATATTTTATGTACAGTATATAAGATATATTTGGTGTACTTTCATATTTTATGTACAGTATATAGTATATATTTTTTGACATTTGATATTTTATGTACAGTATATAATATATATTTGTTGAAATTTGATATTTTATGTATAGTGTATAATATATATTTGGTGAAATTTCATATTTTATATACCGTATATAATATATATTTGGTGTACTTTCATATTTTATGTACAGTATATAGTATATATTTGGTGACATTTGATATTTTATGTACAGTATATAATATATATTTGGTGAAATTTTATATTTTATGTACAGTATATAATATATATTTGGTGTACTTTCATATTTTGTGTACAGTATATAGTATATATTTGGTGACTTTTGACATTTTATATACAGTATATAATATATATTTGTTGAAATTTGATATCTTATGTACAGTATATAATATATATTTTTTGAAATTTTATATTTTATGTACAGTATATAATATATATTTGGTGTACTTTCATATTTTATGTACAGTATATAGTGTATATTTGGTGACATTTGATATTTTATATACAATAAATAACATATGTTTCTTGAAATTTGATATTTTATGTACAGTATATACTATATATTTGGTGAAATTTGACATTATAGGTACAGTATATAATATATGTTTGGTGAAATTTGATATTTTATATACAGTATATAATATATATTTGGTGAAATTTGATATTTTATGTACAGTATATAATATATATTTTTTGAAATTTTATATTTTATGTACAGTATATAATATATATTTGGTGGACTTTCATATTTTATGTACAGTATATAGTATATATTTGGTGACCTTTGATATTTTATGTACTGTGAATAATATATATTTGGTGTAATTTTATATTTTATGTACAGTATATAATACATATTTGGTGTACTTTCATATTTTATGTACAGTATATAGTATATATTTGGTGACATTTGATATTTTATATACAATATATAATATATATTTGTTGAAATTTGATATTTTATGTACAGTATATAATATATATTTGGTGAAATTTTATATTTTATGTACAGTATATAAGATATATTTGGTGTAATTTCATATTTTATGTACAGTATATAGTATATATTTGGTGACATTTGATATTTTATATACAATAAATAAGATATGTTTCTTGAAATTTGATATTTTATGTACAGTATATACTATATATTTGGTGAAATTTTATATTTTATGTACAGTATATAAGATATATTTGGTGTACTTTCATATTTTATGTACAGTATATAGTATATATTTGGTGACATTTGATATTTTATGTACAGTATATAATATATATTTGTTGAAATTTGATATTTTATGTATAGTATAAAATATATATTTGGTGAAATTTCATATTTTATATACCGTATATAATATATATTTGGTGTACTTTCATATTTTATGTACAGTATATAGTATATATTTGGTGACATTTGATATTTTATGTACAGTATATAATATATATTTGGTGAAATTTTATATTTTATGTACAGTATATAATATATATTTGGTGTACTTTCATATTTTGTGTACAGTATATAGTGTATATTTGGTGACATTTGATATTTTATATACAATAAATAGGATATGTTTCTTGAAATTTTATATTTTATGTACAGTATATACTATATATTTGGTGAAATTTGACATTATAGGTACAGTATAAAATATATGTTTGGTGAAATTAGATATTTTATATACAGTATATAATATATATTTGGTGAAATTTGATATTTTATGTACAGTATATAATATATATTTTTTGAAATTTTATATTTTATGTACAGTATATAATATATATTTGGTGGACTTTCATATTTTATGTACAGTATATAGTATATATTTGGTGACATTTGATATTTTATATACAGTATATAATATATATTTGTTAAAATTTGATATTTTATGTACAGTATATTATATATATTTTTTGAAATTTTCAATCTTATGTACAGTATATAATATATATTTGGTGTACTTTCATATTTTATGTACGGTACATAGTATATATTTGGTGACATTTGATATTTTATGTACAGTGTATAATATATATTTGGTGCAATTTTATATTTTATGTACAGTATATAATATATATTTGGTGTACTTTCATATTTTATGTACAGTATATAGTATGTATTTGGTGACATTTGATATTTTATATACAATAAAAGATATTCTTGAAATTTGATATTTTATGTACAGTATATACTATATGTTTGGTGAAATTTGATATTATAGGTACAGTATATAATATATATTAGGTGAAATTTGATATTTTATATACAGTATATAATATATATTTGGTGAAATTTGATATTTTATGTACAGTATATAATATATATTTTTTGAAATTTTATATTTTATGTACAGTATATAACATATATTTGGTGTACTTTCATATTTTATGTACAGTATATAGTATATATTTGATGACATTTGATATTTTATGTACAGTGTATAATATATATTTGGAGAAATTTTATATTTTATGTACAGTATGTGATATATATTTGGTGTACTTTCATATTTTATGTACAGTATATAGTATATATTTGGTGACATTTGATATTTTATGTTCAGTGTATAATATATATTTGGTGAAATTTTATATTTTATGTACACTATATAATATATATTTGGTGTACTTTCACATTTAATGTACAGTATATAGTGTATATTTGGCGACATTTGATATTTGATATACAGTACATAATATATATTTGTTGAAATTTGATATTTTTTGTACAGTATGTAATATATATTTTTTGAAATTTTATATTTTATGTACAGTATATAATATATATTTGGTGTACTTTCATATTTTGTGTACAGTATATAGTATATATTTGGTGACTTTTGACATTTTATATACAGTATATAATATATATTTGTTGAAATTTGATATCTTATGTACAGTATATAATATATATTTTTTGAAATTTTATATTTTATGTACAGTATATAATATATATTTGGTGTACTTTCATATTTTATGTACAGTACATAGTATATATTTGGTGACATTTGATATTTTATGTACAGTGTATAATATATATTTGGTGAAATTTTATATTTTATGTACAGTATATAATATGCATTTGGTGTACTTTCATATTTTATTTACAGTATATAGTGTATATTTGGTGACATTTGATATTTTATATACAATAAATAAGATATGTTTCTTGAAATTTTATATTTTATGTACAGTATATACTGTATATTTAGTGAAATTTGACATTATAGGTACAGTATATAATATATGTTTGGTTAAATTTGATATTTTATATACATTATATAATATATATTTGGTGAAATTTGATATTTTATGTACAGTATATAATATATATTTTTTGAAATTTTATATTTTATTTACAGTATATAATATATATTTGGTGGACTTTCATATTTTATGTACAGTATATAGTATATATTTTGTGACCTTTGATATTTTATGTACAGTGAATAATATATATTTGGTGAAATTTTATATTTTATGTACAGTATATAATATATATTTGGTGTACTTTCATATTTTATGTACAGTATATAGTATATATTTGGTGACATTTGATATTTTATATACAATATATAATATATATTTGTTGAAATTTGATATTTTATGTACAGTATATAATATATATTTGGTGAAATTTTATATTTTATGTACAGTATATAAGATATATTTGGTGTACTTTCATATTTTATGTACAGCATATAGTATATATTTGGTGACATTTGATATTTTATATACAATAAATAAATATGTTTCTTGAAATTTGATATTTTATGTACAGTATATACTATATATTTGGTGAAATTTTATATTTTATGTACAGTATATAAGATATATTTGGTGTACTTTCATATTTTATGTACAGTATATAGTATATATTTTTTGACATTTGATATTTTATGTACAGTATATAATATATATTTGTTGAAATTTGATATTTTATGTATAGTGTATAATATATATTTGGTGAAATTTCATATTTTATATACCGTATATAATATATATTTGGTGTACTTTCATATTTTATGTACAGTATATAGTATATATTTGGTGACATTTGATATTTTATGTACAGTATATAATATATATTTGTTGAAATCTGATATTTTATGTATAGTATATAATATATATTTGGTGAAATTTGATATTTTATGTACAGTATATAATATATATTTGTTGAAATTTGATATTTTATGTACAGTATATAATATATATTTGGTGAAATTTTATATTTTATGTACAGTATATAATATATATTTGGTGTACTTTCATATTTTATGTACAGTATATAGCATATATTTGGTGACATTTGATATTTTATGTACAGTATATAATACATATTTGTTGAAATCTGATATTTTATGTATAGTATATAATATATTTTTGGTGAAATTTTATATTTTATGTACAGTGTATAATATATATTTGGTGTACTTTCATATTTTATGTACAGTATATAATATATATTTGGTGAAATTTGATATTTTGTATACAGTATATAATATATATTTGTTGAAATTTGATATTTTATGTACAGTATATAATATATATTTTTTGAAATTTTATATTTTATGTATAGTATATAATATATATTTGGTGTACTTTCATATTTTATGTACAGTATATAGTATATATTTGGTGACATTTGATATTTTATGTACAGTGTATAATATATATTTGGTGAAATTTTATATTTTATGTACAGTACATAATATATATTTGGTGTACTTTCATATTTAATGTACAGTATATAGTATATATTTGGTGACATTTGATATTTTATATACAGTATATAATATATATTTGTTGAAATTTGATATTTTATGTACAGTATATAATATACATTTGGTGTACTTTCATATTTTATGTGCTGTATATAGTATATATTTGGTGACATTTGATATTTTATGTACAGTATATAATATATATTAGTTGAAATTTGATATTTTATGTATAGTATATAATATATATTTGGTGAAATTTTATATTTTATGTACAGTATATAATATATATTTGGTGTACTTTCATATTTTATGTGCTGTATATAGTATATATTTGGTGACATTTGATATTTTATGTACAGTATATAGTATATATTTGTTGAAATTTGATATTTTATGTATAGTATATAATATATATTTGGTGAAATTTGATATTTTGTATACAGTATATAATATATATTTGTTGAAATTTCATATTTTATGTAAAGTATATAATATATAATTGGTGAAATTTTATATTTTATGTACAGTACATAATATATATTTGGTGTACTTTCATATTTTATGTACAGTATATAATATATATTTGCTGAAATTTGATATTTTGTATACAGTATATAATATATATTTGTTGAAATTTGTTATTTTATGTACAGTATATAATATATATTTTTTGAAATTTTATATTTTATGTACAGTATATAATATATATTTGGTGAACTTTCATATTTTATGTACTGTATATAGTATATATTTGGTGACATTTGATATTTTATGTACAGTGTATAATATATATTTGGTGAAATTTTATGTTTTATGTACAGTATATAACATATATTTGGTGTACTTTCATATTTTATGTACAGTATATAGTATATATTTGGTGACATTTGATATTTTATATACAGTATATAATATATATTTGTTGTAATTTGATATTTTATGTACAGTATATAATGTATATTTGGTGAAATTTTATATTTTATGTACAGTATATAATATGTATTTGGTGTACATTCATAATTTATGTGCAGTATATATTATATATTTCGTGACATTTGATATTTTATGTACAGTATATAATATATACTTGTTGAAATTTGATATTTTATGTATAGTATTTAATATATATTTGGTGAAATTTTATATTTTATGTACAGTATATAATATATATTTGGTGAACTTTCATATTTTATGTACAGTATATAATATATATTTGGTGACATTTGATATTTTATGTAAAGTGTATAATATATATTTGGTGAAATTTTATATTTTATGTACAGTATATAATATATATTTGGTGTACTTTCATATTTAATGTACAGTATATAGTATGTATTTGGTGACATATGATATTTTATACACAGTATATAATACATATTTGTTGAAATTTGATATTTTAAGTACAGTATATAATATATATTTGGTGAAATTTTATATTTTATGTACAGTATATAATATATATTTGGTGAAATTTTATATTTTATGTACAGTATATAATATATATTTGGTGTACTTTCATATTTTATGTACAGTATATAGTATATATTTGGTGAAATTTGATATTTTATGTACAGTATATAATATATATTTGTTGAAATTTGATATTTTATGTATAGTATATAATATATATTTGGTGAAATTTTATATTTTATATACCATATATAATATATATTTGGTGTACTTTCATATTTTATGTACAGTATATAGTATATATTTGGTGACATTTGGTATTTTATGTACAGTATATAATATATATTTTTTGAAATTTTATATTTTATGTACAGTATATAATATATATTTGGTGTA
Source organism: Gorilla gorilla gorilla (assembly GCF_029281585.2). NCBI lineage: Eukaryota > Metazoa > Chordata > Mammalia > Primates > Hominidae > Gorilla > Gorilla gorilla. The sequence continues at coordinate 82,545,038 of NC_073227.2, read as the reverse complement.
CTTTCATATTTTTTGTACAGTATATAGTATATATTTGGTGACATTTGACATTTTATATACAGTATATAATATATATTTGTTGAAATTTGATATTTTATGTACAGTATATAATATATATTTTTTGAAATTTTATATTTTATGTACAGTATATAATATATATTTGGTGTACTTTCATATTTTATGTACTGTATATAGTATATCTTTGGTGACATTTGATATTTTATGTATTGTGTATAATATATATTTGGTGAAATTTTATATTTTATGTACAGTATATAATATATATTTGGTGTACTTTCATATTTTATGTACAGTATATAGTGTATATTTGGTGACATTTGATATTTTATATACAATAAATAAGATAAGTTTCTTGAAATTTTATATTTTATGTACAGTATATACTGTATATTTGGTGAAATTTGACATTATAGGTACAGTATATAATATATGTTTGGTGAAATTTGATATTTTATATACAGTATATAATATATATTTGGTGAAATTTGACATTATAGGTACAGTATATAATATATGTTTGGTGAAATTTGATATTTTATATACAGTATATAATATATATTTGGTGAAATTTGATATTTTATGTACAGTATATAATATTAATTTTTTCAAATTTTATATTTTATGTACAGTATATAATATATATTTGGTGGATTTTCATATTTTATGTACAGTATATAGTATATATTTGGTGATATTTGATATTTTATGTACAGTGTATAATATATATTTGGTGAAATTTTATATTTTATTTACAGTATATAATATATATTTGGTGTACTTTCATATTTTATGTACAGTATATAGTATGTATTTGGTGACATTTGATATTTTATATACAATATATAATATATATTTGTTGAAATTTGATATTTTATGTACAGTATATAATATATATTTTGTGAAATTTTATATTTTATGTACAGTATAAAATATATATTTGGTGTACTTTCATATTTTATGTACAGTATATAGTATATATTTGGTGACATTTGATATTTTATATACAATAAATAAGATATTATTCTTGAAATTTGATATTTTATGTACAGTATATACTATATGTTTGGTGAAATTTGATATTATAGATACAGAATATAATATATATTAGGTGAAATTTGATATTTTATATACAGTATATAATATATATTTGTTGAAATTTGATATTTTATGTACAGTATATAATATATATTTTTTGAAATTTTATATTTTATGTACAGTTTATAATATATATTTGGTGTACTTTCATATTTAATGTACAGTATATAGTATATATTTGGTGATATATATAGTATATATTTGGTGTATATATTTGGTGTATATAGTATATACATAGTATATACAGTGAAATTTTATATTTTATGTACAGTATATAACATATATTTCGTGTACTTTCATATTTTATGTACAGTATATAGTATATATTTGGTGACATTTGATATTTTATGTGCCGTGTATAATATATATTTGGTGAAATTTTATATTTTATGTACAGAATATAATATGTATTTGGTGTACTTTCATATTTAATGTACAGTATATAGTATATATTTGGTGACATTTGATTTTTATATACAATATATAATATATATTTGTTGAAATTTGAAATTTTATGTACAGTACATAATATATATTTGGTGAAATTTTATATTTTATGTACAGTATATAAGATATATTTGGTGTAATTTCATATTTAATGTACAGTATATAGTATATATTTGGTGACATTTGATATTTTATGTACAGTGTATAGTATATATTTGGTGAAATTTTATATTTTATGTACAGTATATAATATATATTTGGTGTACTTTCATATTTAATGTACTGTATATAGTATATATTTGGTGACATTTGATATTTTATATACAATATATAATATATATTTGTTGAAATTTGAAATTTTATGTACAGAATATAATTTATATTTGGTGAAATTTGATATTTTATGTACAGTATATAATATATATTTGGTGTACTTTCATATTTAATGTACAGTATATAGTGTATATTTGGCGACATTTGATATTTGATATACAGTACATAATATATATTTGTTGAAATTTGATATTTTTTGTACACTATATAATATACATTTTTTGAAATTTTATATTTTATGTACAGTATATAATATATATTTGGTGTACTTTCATATTTTATGTACAGTACATAGTATATATTTGGTGACATTTGATATTTTATGTACAGTGTATAATATATATTGGGTGAAATTTTATATTTTATGTACAGTATATAATATATATTTGGTGCACTTTCATATTTTATGTACAGTATATGGTATATATTTGGTGACATTTGATATTTTATGTACAGTGTATAATATATATTTGGTGAAATTTTATATTTTATGTACAGTATATAATATATATTTGGTGTACTTTCATATTTAATGTACAGTATATAGTATATATTTGGTGACATTTGATATTTTATACACAGTATATAATATATATTTGTTGAAATTTGATATTTTATGTACAGTATATAATATATATTTGGTGACTTTTTTATTTTATGTACAGTATATAATATATATTTGGTGTACTTTCATATTTTATATACAGTATATAGTATATATTTGGTGACATTTGATATTTTATGTACAGTATAATATATATATTTGTTGAAATTTGATATTTTATGTATAGTATATAATATATATTTGGTGATATTTGATATTTTATGTACAGTATATAATATATATTTGTTGAAATTTGATATTTTATGTACAGTGTATACTATATATTTGGTGAAATTTTTTATTTTATGTACAGTATATAATATATATTTGGTGTACTGTCATATTTTATGTACAGTATATAGTATATATTTGGTGACATTTGATATTTTATGTACAGTGTATAATATATATTTGGTGAAATTTTATATTTTATGTACAGTATATAAGATATATTTGGTGTACTTTCATATTTTATGTACAGTATATAGTATATATTTGGTGACATTTGATATTTTATTTACAGTATATAATATATAATTGTTAAAATTTGATATTTTATGTACAGTATATAATATATATTTTTTGAAATTTTATATTTTATGTACAGTATATAATATATATTTGGTGTACTTTCATATTTTATGTACAGTACATAGTATATATTTGGTGACAGTTGATATTTTATGTACAGTGTATAATATATATTTGGTGAAATTTTATATTTTATGTACAGTATATAATATATATTTGGTGTACTTTCATATTTTATGTACAGTATATAGTATATATTTGGTGACATTTGATATTTTATATACAATAAATAAGATATTATTCTTGAAATTTGATATTTTATGTACAGTATATACTATATGTTTGGTGAAATTTGATATTATAGGTACAGTATATAATATATATTAGGTGAAATTTGATATTTTATATACAGTATATAATATATATTTGGTGAAATTTGATATTTTATGTACAGTATATAATATACATTTGTTGAAATTTGATATTTTATGTACAGTATATAATATATATTTGGTGTACTTTCATATTTTATTTACAATATATAGTATATATTTGGTGACATTTGTTATTTTATGTACAGTGTATAATATATATTTGGTGAAATTTTATATTTTACGTACAGTATATAAAATATATTTGGTGTACTTTCATATTTTATGTACAGTATATAGTATATATTTGGTGACATTTGATGTTTTATGTACAGTGTATAATATATATTTGGTGAAATTTTATATTTTATGTACAGTATATAGTATATATTTGGTGTACTTTCATATTTTATGTACAGTATATAGTATATATTTGGTGACATTTGATATTTTATATACAATAAATAAGATATGTTTCCTGAAATTTGATATTTTATGTACAGTATATACTATATATTTGGTGAAATTTTATATTTTATGAACAGTATATAAGATCTATTTGGTGAACTTTCATATTTTATGTACAGTATATAGTATATATTTGGTGACATTTGATATTTTATGTACAGTATATAATATATATTTGTTGAAATTTGATATATTATGTATAGTATATAATATATATTTGGTGAAATTTTATATTTTATATACCGTATATAATATATATTTGGTGTACTTTCATATTTTATGTATAGTATATAGTATATATTTGGTGACATTTGATATTTTATGTACAGTATATAATATATATTTTTTGAAATTTTATATTTTATGTACAGTACATAATATATATTTGGTGTACTTTCATATTTTGTGTACAGTATATAGTATATATTTGGTGACATTTGACATTTTATATATAGTATATAATATATATTTGTTGAAATTTGGTATTTTTTGTACAGTATACAATATATATTTTTTGAAATTTTATACTTTATGTACAGTATATAGTATATATTTGGTGTACTTTCATATTTTATGTACAGTATATAGTATATATTTGGTGACATTTGATATTTTATACACAGTAAATAAGATATGTTTCTTGAAATTTGATATTTTATGTATAGTATATACTATACGTTTGGTGAAATTTGATATTATAGGTACAGTATATACTATATATTTGGTGAAATTTGACATTATAGGTATAGTGTATAATGTATGTTTGGTGAAATTTGATATTTTATATACAGTATATAATATATATTTGGTGTAATTTGATATTTTATGTACAGTATATAATATATATTTTTTGAAATTTTATATTTTATGTACAGTATATAATATATATTTGGTGGACTTTCATATTTTATGTACAGTATATAGTACATATTTGGTGACATTTGATATTTTATTTACAGTGTATAATATATATTTGGTGAAATTTTATATTTTATGTACAGTATATAATATATATTTGGTGTACTTTCATATTTTATGTACAGTATATAGTATATATTTGGTGACATTTGATATTTTATATACAATAAATAAGATATTATTCTTGAAATTTGATATTTTATGTACAGTATATACTATATGTTTGGTGAAATTTGATATTATAGGTACAGTATATAATGTATATTAGGTGAAATTTGATATTTTATATACAGTATATAATATATATTTGGTGAAATTTGATACTTTATGTACAATATATAATATACATTTGTTGAAATTTGATATTTTATGTACAGTATATAATATATATTTGGTGTACTTTCATATTTTATTTACAGTATATAGTATATATTTGGTGACCTTTGATATTTTATGTACAGTGTATAATATATATTTGGTGAAATTTTATATTTTATGTACAGTATATAATATATATTTGGTGTACTTTCATATTTATGTACAGTATATAGTATATATTTGGTGACATTTGATGTTTTATGTACTGTGTATAATATATATTTGGTGAAATTTTATATTTTATGTACAGTATATAATATATATTTGGTGTACTTTCATATTTTATGTTCAGTATATAGTATATATTTGGTGACATTTGATATTTTATATACAATAAATAAGATATGTTTCTTGAAATTTCATATTTTATGTACAGTATATACTATATATTTGGTGAAATTTTATATTTTATATACAGTATATAAGATATATTTGGTGTACTTTCATATTTTATGTACAGTATATAGTATATATTTGGTGACATTTGATATTTTATATACAATAAATAAGATATGTTTCTTGAAATTTGATATTTTATGTACAGTATATACTATATATTTGGTGAAATTTTATATTTTATGAACAGTATATAAGATATATTTGGTGTACTTTCATATTTTATGTACAGTATATAGTATATATTTGGTGACATTTGATATTTTATGTACAGTATATAATATATATTTGTTGAAATTTGATATTTTATGTATAGTATATAATATATATTTGGTGAAATTTCATATTTTATATACCATATATAATATATATTTGGTGTACTTTCATATTTTATGTACAGTATATAGTATATATTTGATGACATTTGATATTTTATGTACAGTGTATAATATATATGTGGTGAAATTTTATATTTTATGTACAGTATATAATAAATATTTGGTGTACTTTCATATTTTATGTACTGTATATAGTATATATTTGGTGACATTTGATATTTTATATACAATTAATAAGATAAGTTTCTTGAAATTTGATATTTTATGTACAGTATATACTATATATTTGGTGAAATTTTATATTTTATGTACTGTATATAAGATATATTTGGTGTACTTTCATATTTTATGTACAGTATATAGTATATATTTGGTGACATTTGATATTTTATGTACAGTATATACTATATATTTGGTGAAAATTGACATTATAGGTTCAGTGTATAATGTATGTTTGGTGAAATTTGATATTTTATATACAGTATATAATATATATTTGGTGTAATTTGATATTTTATGTACAGTATATAATATATATTTTTTGAAATTTTATATTTTATGCACAGTATATAATATATATTTGGTGGACTTTCATATTTTATGTACAGTATATAGTATATATTTGGTGACATTTGATATTTTATGTACAGTGTATAATATATATTTGGTGAAATTTTATATTTTATGTACAGTATATAATATATATTTGGTGTACTTTCATATTTAATATACAGTATATAGTATATATTTGGTGACATTTGATATTTTATATACAATATATAATATATATTTGTTGAAATTTGATATTTTATGAACAGTATATAATATATATTTGGTGAAATTTTATATTTTATGTACAGTATATAAGATATATTTGGTGTACTTTCATATTTTATGTACAGTATATAGTATATATTTGGTGACATTTGATATTTTATTTACAGTATATAATATATATTTGTTAAAATTTGATATTTTATGTACAGTATAAAATATATATTTTTTGAAATTTTATATTTTATGTACAGTATATAATATATATTTGGTGTACTTTCATATTTTATGTACAGTACATAGTATATATTTGGTGACATTTGATATTTTATGTACAGTGTATAATATATATTTGGTGAAATTTTATATTTTATGTACAGTATATAATATATATTTGGTGTACGTTCATATATACATAATATATATATTATGTACAGTATATAATATATATTTTTTGAAATTTTATATTTTATGCACAGTATATAATATATATTTGGTGGACTTTCATATTTTATGTACAGTATATAGTATATATTTGGTGACATTTGATATTTTATGTACAGTATATAATATATATTTGTTGAAATTTGATATTTTATGTACAGTATATAATATACATTTGGTGTACTTTCATATTTTATGTGCTGTATATAGTATATATTTGGTGACATTTGATATTTTATGTACAGTATATAATATATATTTGTTGAAATTTGATATTTTATGTATAGTATATAATATATATTTGGTGTACTTTCATATTTTATGTACAGTATATAATATATATTTGGTGAAATTTGATATTTTGTATACAGTATATAATATATATTTGTTGAAATTTGATATTTTATGTAAAGTATATAATATATAATTGGTGAAATTTTATATTTTATGTACAGTACATAATATATATTTGGTGTACTTTCATATTTTATGTACAGTATATAATATATTTTTGTTGAAATTTGATATTTTATGTACAGTATATGATATACATTTGGTGTACTTTCATATTTTATGTACTGTATATAGTATATATTTGGTGACATTTGATATTTTATATACAATTAATAAGATAAGTTTCTTGAAATTTGACATTTTATGTAGAGTATATACTATATAGTTGGTGAAATTTTATATTTTATGTATTGTATATAAGATATATTTGGTGTACTTTCATATTTTATGTACAGTATATAGTATATATTTGGTGACATTTGATATTTTATGTACAGTATATAATATATATTTGCTGAAATTTGATATTTTATGTATAGTATATAATATATATTTGGTGAAATTTTATATTTTATGTACAGTATATAACATATATTTGGTGTACTTTCATATTTTATGTAGAGTATATAGTATATATTTGGTGACATTTGATATTTTATGTACCGTGTATAATAAATATTTGGTGAAATTTTATATTTTATGTACAGTATATAATATGTATTTGGTGTACTTTCATATTTAATGTACAGTATATAGTATATATTTGGTGACATTTGATTTTTATATACAATATATAATATATATTTGTTGAAATTTGAAATTTTATGTACAGTATATAATATATATTTGGTGAAATTTTATATTTTATGTACAGTATATAAGATATATTTGGTGTACTTTCATATTTAATGTACAGTATATAGTATATATTTGGTGACATTTGATATTTTATGTACAGTGTATAATATATATTTGGTGAAATTTTATATTTTATGTACAGTATATAATATATATTTGGTGTACTTTCATATTTAATGTACAGTATATAGTATATATTTGGTGACATTTGATATTTTATATACAATATATAATATATATTTGTTGAAATTTGAAATTTTATGTACAGTATATAATTTTTATTTGGTGAAATTTGATATTTTATGTACAGTATATAATATATATTTGGTGTATTTTCATATTTAATGTACATTATATAGTATATATTTGGTGACATTTGATATTTTATGTACAGTGTATAATATATATTTGTTGAAATTTGATATTTTATGTATAGTATATAATATATATTTTGTGAAATTTCATATTTTATGTACAGTATTTAATATATATTTGTTGAAATTTGATATTTTTTGTACAGTATATAATATATATTTGGTGAAATTTGATATTTTATGTACAGTATATAATATATATTTGGTGTACTTTCATATTTTATGTACAGTATATAGCATATATTTGGTGACATTTGATATTTTATGTACAGTATATAATACATATTTGTTGAAATCTGATATTTTATGTATAGTATATAATATATTTTTGGTGAAATTTTATATTTTATGTACAGTGTATAATATATATTTGGTGTACTTTCATATTTTATGTACAGTATATAATATATATTTGGTGAAATTTGATATTTTGTATACAGTATATAATATATATTTGTTGAAATTTGATATTTTATGTACAGTATATAATATATATTTTTTGAAATTTTATATTTTATGTACAGTATATAATATATACTTGGTGTACTTTCATATTTTATGTACAGTATATAGTATATATTTGGTGACATTTGATATTTTATGTACAGTGTATAATATATATTTGGTGAAATTTTATATTTTATGTACAGTACATAATATATATTTGGTGTACTTTCATATTTAATGTACAGTATATAGTATATATTTGGTGACATTTGGTATTTTATATACAGTATATAATATATATTTGTTGAAATTTGATATTTTATGTACAGTATATAATATACATTTGGTGTACTTTCATATTTTATGTGCTGTATATAGTATATATTTGGTGACATTTGATATTTTATGTACAGTATATAATATATATTTGTTGAAATTTGATATTTTATGTATAGTATATAATATATATTTGGTGAAATTTTATATTTTATGTACAGTATATAATATATATTTGGTGTACTTTCATATTTTATGTACAGTATATAGTATATATTTGGTGACATTTGATATTTTATGTACAGTGTATAATATATATTTGGTGAAATTTTATATTTTATGTACAGTATATAATATATATTTGGTGTACTTTCATATTTAATGTACAGTATATAGTATATATTTGGTGACATTTGATATTTTATACACTGTATATAATATATATTTGTTGAAATTTGATATTTTATGTACAGTATATAATACATATTTGTTGAAATCTGATATTTTATGTAAAGTATATAATATATTTTTGGTGAAATTTTATATTTTATGTACAGTGTATAATATATATTTGGTGTACTTTCATATTTTATGTACAGTATATAATATATATTTGGTGAAATTTGATATTTTGTATACAGTATATAATATATATTTGTTGAAATTTGATATTTTATGTACAGTATATAATATAGATTATTTGAAATTTTATATTTTATGTACAGTATATAATATATATTTGGTGTACTTTCATATTTTATGTACAGTATATAGTATATATTCGGTGACATTTGATATTTTATGTACAGTGTATAATATATATTTGGTGAAGTTTTATATTTTACGTACAGTACATAATATATATTTGGTGTACTTTCATATTTAATGTACAGTATATAGTATATATTTTGTGACATTTGATATTTTATATACAGTATATAATATATATTTGTTGAAATTTGATATTTTATGTACAGTATATAATATACATTTGGTGTACTTTCATATTTTATGTGCTGTATATAGTATATATTTGGTGACATTTGATATTTTATGTACAGTATATAATATATATTTGTTGAAATTTGATATTTTAAGTATACTATATATAATATATATTTGGTGAAATTTTATATTTTATGTACAGTATATAATATATATTTGGAGTACTTTCATATTTTATGTACAATATATAATATATATTTGGTGAAATTTGATATTTTGTGTACAGTATATAATATATATTTGTTGAAATTTGATATTTTATGTAAAGTATATAATATATAATTGGTGAAATTTTATATTTTATGTACAGTACATAATATATATTTGGTGTACTTTCATATTTTATGTACAGTATATAATATATATTTGTTGAAATTTGATATTTTATGTACAGTATATAATATACATTTGGTTTACTTTCATATTTTATGTGCTGTATATAGTATATATTGGGTGACATTTGATATTTTATATACAATTAATAAGATAAGTTTCTTGAAATTTGATATTTTATGTAGAGTATATACTATATATTTGGTGAAATTTTATATTTTATGTACTGTATATAAGATATATTTGGTGTACTTTCATATTTTATGTACAGTATATAGTATATATTTGGTGACATTTGATATTTTATGTACAGTATATAATATATATTTGCTGAAATTTGATATTTTATGTATAGTATATAATATATATTTGGTGAAATTTTATATTTTATGTACAGTATATAACATATATTTGGTGTACTTTCATATTTTATGTAGAGTATATAGTATATATTTGGTGACATTTGATATTTTATGTACCGTGTATAATAAATATTTGGTGAAATTTTATATTTTATGTACAGTATATAATATGTATTTGGTGTACTTTCATATTTAATGTACAGTATATAGTATATATTTGGTGACATTTGATTTTTATATACAATATATAATGTATATTTGTTGAAATTTGAAATTTTATGTACAGTATATAATATATATTTGGTGAAATTTTATATTTTATGTACAGTATATAAGATATATTTGGTGTACTTTCATATTTAATGTACAGTATATAGTATATATTTGGTGACATTTGATATTTTATGTACAGTGTATAATATATATTTGGTGAAATTTTATATTTTATGTACAGTATATAATATATATTTGGTGTACTTTCATATTTAATGTACAGTATATAGTATGTATTTGGTGACATTTTATATTTTATATACAATATATAATATATATTTGTTGAAATTTGAAATTTTATGTACAGTATATAATTTATATTTGGTGAAATTTGATATTTTATGTACAGTATATAATATACATTTGGTGTATTTTCATATTTAATGTACAGTATATAGTATATATTTGGTGACATTTGATATTTTATGTACAGTGTATAATATATATTTGGTGAAATTTTATATTTTATGTACACTATATAATATATATTTGGTGTACTTTCATATTTAATGTACAGTATATAGTGTATATTTGGCGACATTTGATATTTGATATACAGTACATAATATATATTTGTTGAAATTTGATATTTTTTTACAGTATATAATATATATTTTTTGAAATTTTATATTTTATGTACAGTATATAATATATATTTGGTGAACTTTCATATTTTATGTACAGTAAATAGTATATATTTGGTGACATTTGATATTTTATGTACAGTGTATAATATATATTTGCTGAAATTTTATATTTTATGTACAGTATATAATATATATTTGGTGTACTTTCATATTTTATGTACAGTATATAGTATATATTTGGTGACATTTGATATTTTATGTACAGTGTATAATATATATTTGGTGAAATTTTATATTTTATGTACAGTATACAATATATATTTGGTGTACTTTCATATTTAATGTACAGTATATAGTATATATTTGGTGACATTTGATATTTTATACACTGTATATAATATATATTTGTTGAAATTTGATATTTTATGTACAGTATATAATATATATTTGGTGAAATTTTATATTTTATGTACAGTATATAATATATATTTGGTGTACTTTCATATTTTATGTACAGTATATAGTATATATTTGGTGACATTTGATATTTTATGTACAGTATATAATATATATTTGTTGAAATTTGATATTTTATGTATAGTATATAATATATATTTTGTGAAATTTGATATTTTATGTACAGTATATAATATATATTTGTTGAAATTTGATATTTTATGTACAGTATATAATATATATTTGGTGAAATTTTATATTTTATGTACAGTATATAATATATATTTGGTGTACTTTCATATTTTATGTACAGTATATAGCATATATTTGGTGACATTTGATATTTTATGTACAGTATATAATACATATTTGTTGAAATCTGATATTTTATGTATAGTATATAATATATTTTTGGTGAAATTTTATATTTTATGTACAGTGTATAATATATATTTGGTGTACTTTCATATTTTATGTACAGTATATAATATATATTTGGTGAAATTTGATATTTTGTATACAGTATATAATATATATTTGTTGAAATTTGATATTTTATGTACAGTATATAATATATATTTTTTGAAATTTTATATTTTATGTACAGTATATAATATATATTTGGTGTACTTTCATATTTTATGTACAGTATATAGTATATATTTGGTGACATTTGATATTTTATGTACAGTGTATAATATATATTTGGTGAAATTTTATATTTTATGTACAGTACATAATATATATTTGGTGTACTTTCATATTTAATGTACAGTATATAGTATATATTTGGTGACATTTGATATTTTATATACAGTATATAATATATATTTGTTGAAATTTGATATTTTATGTACAGTATATAATATACATTTGGTGTACTTTCATATTTTATGTGGTGTATATAGTATATATTTGGTGACATTTGATATTTTATGTACAGTATATAATATATATTTGTTGAAATTTGATATTTTATGTATAGTATATAATATATATTTGGTGAAATTTTATATTTTATGTACAGTATATAATATATATTTGGTGTACTTTCATATTTTATGTACAGTATATAATATATATTTGGTGAAATTTGATATTTTGTATACAGTATATAATATATATTTGTTTAAATTTGATATTTTATGTAAAGTATATAATATTTAATTGGTGAAATTTTATATTTTATGTACAGTACATAATATATATTTGGTGTACTTTCATATTTTCTGTACAGTATATAATATATATTTGCTGAAATTTGATATTTTGTATACAGTATATAATATATATTTGTTGAAATTTGTTATTTTACGTACAGTATATAATATATATTTGGTGTACTTTCATATTTTATGTGCAGTATATAGCATACATTTGGTGACATTTGATATTTTATGTACAGTGTATAATATATATTTGGTGAAATTTTATATTTTATGTACAGTATATAATATATATTTGGTGTACTTTCATATTTTATGTACAGTATATTGTATATATTTGGTGACATTTGATATTTTATGTACAGTATATAATATATATTTGTTGAAATTTGATATTTTATGTATAGTATATAATATATATTTGGTGAAATTTCATATTTTATATACCATACATAATATATATTTGGTGTACTTTCATATTTTATGTACAGTATATAGTATATATTTGGTGACATTTGATATTTTATGTACAGCGTGTAATATATATTCAGTGAAATTTTATATTTTATGTACAGTATATAATATATATTTGGTGTACTTTCATATTTTATGTACAGTATATAGTGTATATTTGGTGACATTTGATATTTTATATACAATAAATAAGATATGTTTCTTGAAATTTTATATTTTATGTACAGTATATACTGTATATTTGGTGAAATTTGACATTATAGGTACAGTATATAATATATGTTTGGTGAAATTTGATATTTTATATACAGTAAATAATATATCTTTGGTGACATTTGACATTATAGGTACAGTATATAATATATGTTTGGTGAAATTTGATATTTTATATACAGTATATAATATATATTTGGTGAAATTTGATATTTTATGTACAGTATATAATATTTATTTTTTGAAATTTTATATTTTATGTACAGTATATAATATATATTTGGTGGACTTTCATATTTTATGTACAGTATATAGTATGTATTTGGTGACATTTGATATTTTATGTACAGTGTATAATATATATTTGGTGAAATTTGATATTTTATGTACAGTATATAATATATATTTGTTGAAATTTGATATTTTATGTATAGTATATAATATATATTTGGTGAAATTTTATATTTTATATACCATATATAATATATATTTGGTGTACTTTCATATTTTATGTACAGTATATAGTATATATTTGGTGACATTTGGTATTTTATGTACAGTATAGAATATATATTTTTCGAAATTTTATATTTTATGTACAGTATATAATATATATTTGGTGTACTTTCATATTTTTTGTACAGTATATAGTATATATTTGGTGACATTTGACATTTTATATACAGTATATAATATATATTTGTTGAAATTTGATATTTTATGTACAGTATATAATATATATTTTTTGAAATTTTATATTTTATGTACAGTATATAATATATATTTGGTGTACTTTCATATTTTATGTACTGTATATCGTATATATTTGGTGACATTTGATATTTTATGTATAGTGTATAATATATATTTGGTGAAATTTTATATTTTATGTAAAGTATATAATATATATTTGGTGTACTTTCATATTTTATGTACAGTATATAGTGTATATTTGGTGACATTTGATATTTTATATACAGTAAATAGGATATGTTTCTTGAAATTTTATATTTTATGTACAGTATATACTGTATATTTGGTGAAATTTGACATTATAGGTACAGTATATAATATATGTTTGGTGAAATTTGATATTTTATATACAGTATATAATATATATTTGGTGAAATTTGATATTTTATGTACAGTATATAATATTTATTTTTTGAAATTTTATATTTTATGTACAGTATATAATATATATTTGGTGGACTTTCATATTTTATGTACAGTATATAGTATATATTTGGTGACATTTGATATTTTATGTACAGTGTATAATATATATTTGGTGAAATTTTATATTTTATGTACAGTATATAATATATATTTGGTGTACTTTCATATTTTATGTACAGTATATAGTATATATTTGGTGACATTTGATATTTTCTATACAATATATAATATATATTTGTTGAAATTTGATATTTTATGTACAGTATATAATATATATTTTTTGAAATTTTATATTTTATGTACAGTATATAAGATATATTTGGTGTACTTTCATATTTTATGTACGGTATATAGTATATATTTGGTGACATTTGATGTTTTATATACAGTATATAATATATATTTGTTAAAATTTGATATTTTATGTACCGTATATAATATATATTTTTTGAAATTTTATATTCTATGTACAGTATATAAGATATATTTGGTGTACTTTCATATTTTATGTACAGTATATAGTATATATTTGGTGACATTTGATATTTTATGTACAGTGTATAATATATATTTGGTGAAATTTTATATTTTATGTACAGTATATAATATATATGTGGTGTACTTTAATATTTTATGTACAGTATATAGTATATATTTGGTGACATTTGATATTTTATATACAATAAACAAGATATTATTCTTGAAATTTGATATTTTATGTACAGTATATACTATATGTTTGGTGAAATTTGATATTATAGGTACAGTATATAATATATATTTGGTGAAATTTGATATTTTATATGCTGTATATAATTTATATTTGGTGAAATTTGATATTTTATGTACAGTATATAATATATATTTGTTGAAATTTGATATTTTATGTACAGTATATAATATATATTTGGTGTACTTTCATATTTTATGTGCAGTATATAGTATACTTTTGGTGACATTTGATATTTTATGTACAGTGTATAATATATATTTGGTGAAATTTTATATTTTATGTACAGTATATAATATATATTTGGTGTACTTTCATATTTTATGTACAGTATATAGTATATATTTGGTGACATTTGATATTTTATGTGCAGTATATAATATGTATTTGTTGAAATTTGATATTTTATGTATAGTATATAATATATATTTGGTGAAATTTCATATTTTATAAACCATACATAATATATATTTGGTGTACTTTCATATTTTATGTACAGTATATAGTATATATTTGGTGACATTTGATATTTTATGTACAGTGTATAATATATATTTGGTGAAATTTTATATTTTATGTACAGTATATAATATATATTTGGTGTACTTTCATATTTTATGTACAGTATATAGTGTATATTTGGTGACATTTGATATTTTATATACAATAAATAAGATATGTTTCTTGAAATTTTATATTTTATGTACAGTATATACTGTATATTTGGTGAAATTTGACATTATACGTACAGTATATAATATATGTTTGGTGAAATTTGATATTTTATATACAGTATATAATATATATTTGGTGACATTTGACATTATAGGTACAGTATATAATATATGTTTGGTGAAATTTGATATTTTATATACAGTATATAATATATATTTGTTGAAATTTGATATTTTATGTATAGTTTATAATATATATTTGGTGAAATTTCATATTTTATATACCATACATAATATATATTTGGTGTACTTTCATATTTTATGTACAGTATATAGTATATATTTGGTGACATTTGATATTTTATGTACAGTGTATAATATATATTTGGTGAAATTTTATATTTTATGTACAGTGTATAATATATATTTGGTGTAGTTTCATATTTTATGTACTGTATACAGTATATATTTGGTGACATTTGATATTTTATATACAATTAATAAGATAAGTTTCTTGAAATTTGATATTTTATGTACAGTATATACTATATATTTGGTGAAATTTTGTATTTTATGTACTGCATATAAGATATATTTGGTGTACTTTCATATTTTATGTACAGTATATAGTATATATTTGGTGACATTTGATATTTTATGTACAGTATATAATATATATTTGCTGAAATTTGATATTTTATGTATAGTATATAATATACATTTGGTGAAATTTTATATTTTATGTACAGTATATAACATATATTTGGTGTACTTTCATATTTTATGTACAGAATATAGTATATATTTGGTGACATTTGATATTTTATGTACCGTGTATAATAAATATTTGGTGAAATTTTATATTTTATGTACAGTATATAATATGTATTTGGTGTACTTTCATATTTAATGTACAGTATATAGTATATATTTGGTGACATTTGATTTTTATATACAATATATAATATATATTTGTTGAAATTTGAAATTATATGTACAGTATATAACATATATTTGGTGAAATTTTATATTTTATGTACAGTATATAAGACATATTTGGTGTACTTTCATATTTAATGTACAGTATATAGTATATATTTGGTGACATTTGATATTTTATGTACAGTGTATAATATATATTTGGTGAAATTTTATATTTTATCTACAGTATATAATATATATGTGGTGTACTTTCATATTTTATGTACAGTATATAGTATATATTTGGTGACATTTGATATTTTATATACAATAAATAAGATATTATTCTTGAAATTTGATATTTTATGTACAGTATATAATATATGTTTGGTGAAATTTGATATTATAGGTACAGTATATAATATATATTTGGTGAAATTTGATATTTTATATGCAGTATATAATTTATATTTGGTGAAATTTGATATTTTATGTACAGTATATAATATATATTTGTTGAAATTTGATATTTTATGTACAGTATATAATATATATTTGGTGTACTTTCATAATTTATGTGCAGTATATAGTATACATTTGGTGACATTTGATATTTTATGTACAGTGTATAATATATAGTTGGTGAAATTTTATATTTTATGTACAGTATATAATATATATTTGGTGTACTTTCATATTTTATGTACAGTATATAGTATGTATTTGGTGACATTTGATATTTTATATACAGTATATAATATATATTTGTTGAAATTTGATATTTTATCTATAGTATATAATATATATTTGGTGAAATTTCATATTTTATATACCATACATAATATATATTTGGTGTACTTTCATATTTTATGTACAGTATATAGTATATATTTGGTGACATTTGATATTTTATGTACAGTGTATAATATATATTTGGTGAAATTTTATATTTTATGTACAGTGTAAAATATATATTTGGTGTACTTTCATATTTTATGTACTGTATACAGTATATATTTGGTGACATTTGATATTTTATATACAATTAATAAGATAAGTTTCTTGAAATTTGATATTGTATGTACAGTATATACTATATATTTGGTGAAATTTTATATTTTATGTACTGTATATAAGATATATTTGGTGTACTTTCATATTTTATGTACAGTATATAGTATATATTTGGTGAAATTTTATATTTTATGTACAGTATATAATATATATTTGGTGAAATTTGATATTTTATATACAGTATATAATATATGTTTGGTGACATTTGATATTTTATGTACCGTGTATAATAAATATTTGGTGAAATTTTATATTTTATGTACAGTATATAATATGTATTTGGTGTACTTTCATATTTAATGTACAGTATATAGTATATATTTGGTGACATTTGATTTTTATATACAATATATAATATATATTTGTTGAAATTTGAAATTTTATGTACAGTATATAACATATATTTGGTGAAATTTTATATTTTATGTACAGTATATAAGATATATTTGGTGTACTTTCATATTTAATGTACAGTGTATAGTATATATTTGGTGACATTTGATATTTTATGTACAGTGTATAATATATATTTGGTGAAATTTTATATTTTATGTACAGTATATAATATATATTTGGTGTACTTTCATATTTAATGTACAGTATATAGTATATATTTGGTGACATTTGATATTTTATATACAATATATAATATATATTTGTTGAAATTTGAAATTTTTTGTACAGTATATAATTTATATTTGGTGAAATTTGATATTTTATGTACAGTATATAATATATATTTGGTGTACTTTCATATTTAATGTACAGTATATAGTATATATTTGGTGACATTTGATATTTTATGTACAGTGTATAATATATATTGGGTGAAATTTTATATTTTATGTACACTATATAATATACATTTGGTGTACTTTCATATTTAATGTACAGTATATAGTGTATATTTGGCGACATTTTATATTTGATATACAGTACATAATATATATTTGTTGAAATTTGATATTTTTGTACAGTATATAATATATATTTTTTGAAATTTTATATTTTATGTACAGTATATAATATATATTTGGTGTACTTTCATATTTTATGTACAGTATATAGTATATATTTGGTGACATTTGATATTTTATGTACAGTGTATAATATATATTTGGTGAAATTTTATGTTTTATGTACAGTATATAATATATATTTGGTGTACTTTCATATTTTATGTACAGTATATAGTATATATTTGGTGACATTTGATATTTTATGTACAGTGTATAATATATATTTGGTGAAATTTTATATTTTATGTATAGTATATAATATATATTTGGTGTACTTTCATATTTAATGTACAGTATATAGTATATGTTTGGCGACATTTGATATTTTATACACAGTATATAATATATATTTGTTGAAATTTGATATTTTATGTACAGTATAAAATATATATTTGGTGAAATTTTATATTTTATGTACAGTATATAATATATATTTGGTGTACTTTCATATTTTATGTACAGTATATAGTATATATTTGGTGACATTTGATATTTTATGTACAGTATATAATATATATTTGTTGAAATTTGATATTTTATGTATAGTATATAATATATATTTGGTGAAATTTGATATTTTATGTACAGTATATAATATATATTTGTTGAAATTTGATATTTTATGTACAGTATATAATATATATTTGGTGAAATTTTATATTTTATGTACAGTATATAATATATATTTGGTGTACGTTAATATTTTATGTAAAGTATATAGCATATATTTGGTGACATTTGATATTTTATGTACAGTATATAATACATATTTGTTGAAATCTGATATTTTATGTATAGTATATAATATATTTTTGGTGAAATTTTATATTTTATGTAGAGTATATAATATATATTTGGTGTACTTTCATATTTTATGTACAGTATATAATATATATTTGGTGAAATTTGATATTTTGTATACAGTATATAATATATATTTGTTGAAATTTGATATTTTATGTACAGTATATAATATAGATTTTTTGAAATTTTATATTTTATGTACAGTATATAATATATATTTGGTGTACTTTCATATTTTATGTACAGTATATAGTATATATTTGGTGACATTTGATATTTTATGTACAGTGTATAATATATATTTGGTGAAATTTTATATTTTATGTGCAGTACATAATATATATTTGGTGTACTTTCATATTTAATGTACAGTATATAGTATATATTTGGTGACATTTGATATTTTATATACAGTATATAATATATATTTGTTGAAATTTGATATTTTATGTACAGTATATAATATACATTTGGTGTACTTTCATATTTTATGTGCTGTATATAGTATATATTTGGTGACATTTGATATTTTATGTACAGTATATAATATATATTAGTTGAAATTTGATATTTTATGTATAGTATATAATATATATTTGGTGAAATTTTATATTTTATGTACAGTATATAATATATATTTGGTGTACTTTCATATTTTATGTGCTGTATATAGTATAAATTTGGTGACATTTGATATTTTATGTACAGTATATAATATATATTTGTTGAAATTTGATATTTTATGTACAGTATATAATATATATTTGGGGAAATTTGATATTTTGTATACAGTATATAATATATATTTGTTGAAATTTGATATTTTATGTAAAGTATATAATATATAATTGGTGAAATTTTATATTTTATGTACAGTACATAATATATATTTGGTGTACTTTCATATTTTATGTACAGTATATAATATATATTTGCTGAAATTTGTTATTTTGTATACAGTATATAATATATATTTGTTGAAATTTGATATTTTATGTACAGTATATAATATATATTTGGTGAAATTTTATATTTTATGTACAGTATATAATATGTATTTGGTGTACTTTCATATTTTATGTGCAGTATATAGTATATATTTGGTGACATTTGATATTTTATGTACAGTATATAATATATATTTTTTGAAATTTTATATTTTATGTACAGTATATATTATATATTTGGTGTACTTTCATATTTTGTGTACAGTATATAGTATATATTTGGTGACATTTGACATTTTATATACAGTATATAATATATATTTGTTGAAATTTGATAGTTTATGTACAGTATATAATATATATTTTTTGAAATTTTATATTTTATGTACAGTATATAATATATATTTGGTGTACTTTCATATTTTATATACTGTATATAGTATATATTTGGTGACATTTGATATTTTATGTATAGTGTATAATATATATTTGGTGAAATTTTATATTTTATGTACAGTATATAATATTTATTTGGTGTACTTTCATATTTTATGTACAGTATATAGTGTATATTTGGTGACATTTGATATTTTATATACAATAAATAAGATATGTTTCTTGAAATTTGATATTTTATGTACAGTATATACTGTATATTTGGTGAAATTTGACATTATAGGTACAGTATATAATATATGTTTGGTGAAATTTGATATTTTATATACAGTATATAATATATATTTGGTGAAATGTGATATTTTATTTACAGTATATAATATTTATTTTTTGAAATTTTATATTTTATGTACAGTATATAATATATATTTGGTGGACTTTCATATTTTATGTACAGTATATAGTATATATTTGGTGACATTTGATATTTTATGTACAGTGTATAATATATATTTGGTGAAATTTGATATTTTATGTACAGTATATAATATATATTTTTTGAAATTTTATATTTTATGTACAGTATATAATATATATTTGGTGGACTTTCATATTTTATGTACAGTATATAGTATATATTTGGTGACCTTTGATATTTTATGTACAGTGTATAATATATATTTGGTTAAATTTTATATTTTATGTACAGTATATAATACATATTTGGTGTACTTTCATATTTTATGTACAGTATATAGCATATATTTGGTGACATTTGATATTTTATATACAATATATAATATATATTTGTTGAAATTTGATATTTTATGTACAGTATATAATATATATTTGGTGAAATTTTATATTTTATGTACAGTATATAAGATATATTTGGTGTACTTTCATATTTTATGTACAGTATATAGTATATATTTGGTGACATTTGACATTTTATGTACAGTAAATAAGACATGTTTCCTGAAATTTGATATTTTATGTACAGTATATACTATATATTTGGTGAAATTTTATATTTTATGTACAGTATATAAGATATTTTTTGTGTACTTTCATATTTTATGTACAGTATATAGTATATATTTGGTGACATTTGATATTTTATGTACAGTATATAATATAAATTTGTTAAAATTTGATATTTTATTTATAGTATATAATATATATTTGGTGAAATTTCATATTTTATATACCATATATAATATATATTTGGAGTACTTTCATATTTTATGTACAGTATATAGTATATATTTGGTGACATTTGATATTTTATGTACAGTATATAATATATATTTTTTGAAATTTTCTATTTTATGTACAGTATATAATATATCTGTGGTGTACTTTCATATTTTGTGTACAGTATATAGTATATATTTTGTGACTTGACATTTTATATACAGTATATAATATATACTTGTTGAAATTTGATATCTTATGTACAGTATATAATATATATTTTTTGAAATTTTATATTTTATGTACAGTATGTAATATATATTTGGTGTACTTTCATATTTAATGTACAGTATATAGTATATATTTGGTGACATTTGATTTTTATATACAATATATAATATATATTTGTTGAAATTTGAAATTTTATGTACAGTACATAATATATATTTGGTGAAATTTTATATTTTATGTACAGTATATAAGATATATTTGGTGTAATTTCATATTTAATGTACAGTATATAGCATATATTTGGTGACATTTGATATTTTATATACAGTGTATAGTATATATTTGGTGAAATTTTATATTTTATGTACAGTATATAATATATATTTGGTGTACTTTCATATTTTATGTACAGTATATAGTGTATATTTGGTGACATTTGATATTTTATATACAATAAATAAGATATGTTTCCTGAAATTTGATATTTTATGTGCAGTATATACTATATATTTGGTGAAATTTTATATTTTATGTACAGTATATAAGATATATTTGGTGTACTATCATATTTTATGTACAGTATATAGTATATATTTGGTGACATTTGATATTTTATGTACAGTATATAATATATATTTGTTGAAATTTGATATTTTATTAATAATATATAATATATATTTGGTGAAATTTCATATTTTATATGCCGTATATAATATATATTTGGTGTACTTTCATATTTTATGTACAGTATATAGTATATATTTGGTGACATTTGATATTTTATGTACAGTATATAATATATATTTTTTGAAATTTTATATTTTATGTACAGTATATAATATATATTTGGTGTACTTTCATATTTTGTGTACAGTATATAGTATATATTTGGTGACTTGACATTTTATATGCAGTATATAATATATACTTGTTGAAATTTGATATCTTATGTACAGTATATAATATATATTTCTTGAAATTTTATATTTTATGTACAGTATATAATATATATTTGGTGTACTTTCATATTTTATGTACAGTATATAGTATATATTTGGTGACATTTGATATTTTATGTACAGTGTATAATATATATTTGGTGAAATTTTATATTTTATGTACAGTATATACTATATATTTGGTGAAATTTGACATTATAGGTACAGTATATAATATATGTTTGGTGAAATTTGATATTTTATATACAGTATATAATATATATTTGGTGAAATTTGATATTTTATGTACAGTATATAATATATATTTTTTGAAATTTTATATTTTATGTACAGTATATAATATATATTTGGTGGACTTTCATATTTTATGTACAGTATATAGTATATATTTGGTGACCTTTGATATTTTATGTACAGTGTATAATATGTATTTGGTGAAATTTTATATTTTATGTACAGTATATAATACATATTTGGTGTACTTTCATATTTCATGTACAGTATATAGCATATATTTGGTGACATTTGATATTTTATATACAATATATAATATATATTTGTTGAAATTTGATATTTTATGTACAGTATATAATATATATTTGGTGAAATTTTATATTTTATGTACAGTATATACGATATATTTGGTGTACTTTCATATTTTATGTACAGTATATAGTATATATTTGGTGACATTTGACATTTTATGTACAATAAATAAAATATGTTTCCTGAAATTTGATATTTTATGTACAGTATATACTATATATTTGGTGAAATTTTATATTTTATGTACAGTATATAAGATATATTTGGTGTACTTTCATATTTTATGTACAGTATATAGTATATATTTGGTGACATTTGATATTTTATGTACAGTATATAATATATATTTGTTGAAATTTGATATTTTATTTATAGTATATAATATATATTTGGTGAAATTTCATATTTTATATACCGTATATAATATATATTAGGTGTACTTTCATATTTTATGTACAGTATATAGTATGTATTTGGTGACATTTGATATTTTATGTACAGTATATAATATATATTTTTTGAAATTTTATATTTTACGTACAGTATATAATATATATTTGGTGTACTTTCATATTTTGTTTACAGTATATAGTATATATTTGGTGACTTGACATTTTATATACAGTATATAATATATACTTGTTGAAATTTGATATCTTATGTACAGTATATAATATATATTTTTTGAAATTTTATATTTTATGTACAGTATATAATATATATTTGGTGGACTTTCATATTTTATGTACAGTATATAGTATATATTTGGTGACCTTTGATATTTTATGTACAGTGTATAATATATATTTGGTGAAATTTTATATTTTATGTACAGTATATAATACATATTTGGTGTACTTTCATATTTTATGTACAGTATATAGTATATATTTGGTGACATTTGATATTTTATATACAATATATAATATATATTTGTTGAAATTTGATATTTCATGTACAGTATATAATATATATTTGGTGAAATTTTATATTTTATGTACAGTATATAAGATATATTTGGTGTACTTTCATATTTTATGTACAGTATATAGTATATTTTTGGTGACATTTGATATTTTATGTACAGTAAATAAGATATGTTTCCTGAAATTTGATATTTTATGTACAGTATATACTATATATTTGGTGAAATTTTATATTTTATGTACAGTATATAAGATATACTTGGTGTACTTTCATATTTTATGTACAGTATATAGTATATATTTGGTGACATTTGATATTTCATGTACAGTATATAATATATATTTGTTGAAATTTGATATTTTATTTATAGTATATAATATATATTTGGTGAAATTTCATATTTTATATACGATATATAATATATATTTGGAGTACTTTCATATTTTATGTACAGTATATAGTATATATTTGGTGACATTTGATATTTTATGTACAGTATATAATATATATTTTTTGAAATTTTCTATTTTATGTACAGTATATAATATATATTTGGTGTACTTTCATATTTTGCGTACAGTATATAGTATATATTTTGTGACTTATTTTATATACAGTATATAATATATACTTGTTGAAATTTGATATCTTATGTACAGTATATAATATATATTTTTTGAAATTTTATATTTTATGTACAGTATGTAATATATATTTGGTGTACTTTCATATTTTATGTACAGTATATAGTATATATTTGGTGACATTTGATATTTTATGTACAGTGTATAATATATATTTGGTGAAATTTTATATTTTATGTACAGTATATAATATATATTTGGTGTACTTTCATATTTTATGTACAGTATATAGTGTATATTTGGTGACATTTGATATTTTATATACAATAAATAAGATATGTTTCCTGAAATTTGATATTTTATGTACAGTATATACTATATATTTGGTGAAATTTTATATTTTATGTACAGTATATAAGATATATTTGGTGTACTATCATATTTTATGTACAGTATATACTATATATTTGGTGACATTTGATATTTTATGTACAGTATATAATATATATTTGTTGAAATTTGATATTTTATTAATAATATATAATATATATTTGGTGAAATTTCATATTTTATATGCCGTATATAATATATATTTGGTGTACTTTCATATTTTATGTACAGTATATAGTATATATTTGGTGACATTTGATATTTTATGTACAGTATATAATATATATTTTTTGAAATTTTATATTTTATGTACAGTATATAATATATATTTGGTGTACTTTCATATTTTGTGTACAGTATATAGTATATATTTGGTGACTTGACATTTTATATGCAGTATATAATATATACTTGTTGAAATTTGATATCTTATGTACAGTATATAATATATATTTCTTGAAATTTTATATTTTATGTACAGTATATAATATATATTTGGTGTACTTTCATATTTTATGTACAGTATATAGTATATATTTGGTGACATTTGATATTTTATGTACAGTGTATAATATATTTTTGGTGAAATTTTATATTTTATGTACAGTATATACTATATATTTGGTGAAATTTGACATTATATGTACAGTATATAATATATGTTTGGTGAAATTTGATATTTTATATACAGTATATAATATATATTTGGTGAAATTTGATATTTTATGTACAGTATATAATATATATTTTTTGAAATTTTATATTTTATGTACAGTATACAATATATATTTGGTGGACTTTCATATTTTATGTACAGTATATAGTATATATTTGGTGACCTTTGATATTTTATGTACAGTGTATAATATGTATTTGGTGAAATTTTATATTTTATGTACAGTATATAATACATATTTGGTGTACTTTCATATTTTATGTACAGTATATAGCATATATTTGGTGACATTTGATATTTTATATACAATATATAATATATATTTGTTGAAATTTGATATTTTATGTACAGTATATAATATATATTTGGTGAAATTTTATATTTTATGTACAGTATATAAGATATATTTGGTGTACTTTCATATTTTATGTACAGTATATAGTATATATTTGGTGACATTTGACATTTTATGTACAATAAAAAAAATATGTTTCCTGAAATTTGATATTTTATGTACAGTATATACTATATATTTGGTGAAATTTTATATTTTATGTACAGTATATAAGATATATTTGGTGTACTTTCATATTTTATGTACAGTATATAGTATATATTTGGTGACATTTGATATTTTATGTACAGTATATAATATATATTTGTTGAAATTTGATATTTTATTTATAGTATATAATATATATTTGGTGAAATTTCATATTTTATATACCGTATATAATATATATTTGGTGTACTTTCATATTTTATGTACAGTATATAGTATGTATTTGGTGACATTTGATATTTTATGTACAGTATATAATATATATTTTTTGAAATTTTATATTTTATGTACAGTATATAATATATATTTGGTGTACTTTCATATTTTGTGTACAGTATATAGTATATATTTGGTGACTTGACATTTTATATACAGTATATAATATATACTTGTTGAAATTTGATATCTTATGTACAGTATATAATATATATTTTTTGAAATTTTATATTTTATGTACAGTATATAATATATATTTGGTGTACTTTCATATTTTATGTACAGTATATAGTATATATTTGGTGACATTTGATATTTTATGTACAGTGTATAATATATATTTGGTGAAATTTTATATTTTATGTACAGTATATAATATATATTTGGTGTACTTTCATATTTTATGTACAGTATATAGTGTATATTTGGTGACATTTGATATTTTATATACAATAAATAAGATATGTTTCTTGAAATTTGATATTTTATGTACAGTACATACTATATATTTGGTGAAATTTGACATTATAGGTACAGTATAAAATATATGTTTGGTGAAATTTGATATTTTATATACAGTATATAATATATATTTGGTGAAATTTGATATTTTATGTACAGTATATAATATATATTTTTTGAAATTTTATATTTTATGTACAGTATATAATATATATTTGGTGGACTTTCATATTTTATGTACAGTATATAGTATATATTTGGTGACCTTTGATATTTTATGTGCAGTGTATAATATATATTTGGTGAAATTTTATATTTTATGTACAGTATATAATACATATTTGGTGCACTTTCATATTTTATGTACAGTATATAGTATATATTTGGTGACATTTGATATTTTATATACAATATATAATATATATTTGTTGAAATTTGATATTTTATGTACAGTATATAATATATATTTGGTGTACTTTCATATTTTATGTACAGTATATAGTATATATTTGGTGACCTTTGATATTTTATGTACAGTGTATAATATATATTTGGTGAAATTTTATATTTTATGTACAGTATATAATATATATTTGGTGTACTTTCATATTTTATGTACAGTATATAGTGTATATTTGGTGACATTTGATATTTTATATACAATAAATAAGATATGTTTCTTGAAATTTGATATTTTATGTACAGTATATACTATATATTTGGTGAAATTTGACATTATAGGTACAGTATATAATATATGTTTGGTGAAATTTGATATTTTATATACAGTATATAATATATATTTGGTGAAATTTGATATTTTATGTACAGTATATAATATATATTTTTTGAAATTTTATATTTTATGTACAGTATATAATATATATTTGGTGGACTTTCATATTTTATGTACAGTATATAGTATATATTTGGTGACCTTTGATATTTTATGTACAGTGTATAATATATATTTGGTGAAATTTTATATTTTATGTACAGTATATAATACATATTTGGTTTAGTTTCATATTTTATGTACAGAATATAGTATATATTTGGTGACATTTGATATTTTATATACAATATATAATATATATTTCTTGTAATTTGATATTTTATGTACAGTATATAATATATATTTGGTGAAATTTTATATTTTATGTACAGTATATAAGATATATTTGATGTACTTTCATATTTTATGTACAGTATATAGTATATATTTGGTGACATTTGATATTTTATGTACAGTAAATAAGATATGTT
The DNA here is from genome assembly GCF_029281585.2 of Gorilla gorilla gorilla. Taxonomy (NCBI): domain Eukaryota; kingdom Metazoa; phylum Chordata; class Mammalia; order Primates; family Hominidae; genus Gorilla; species Gorilla gorilla. Next base: position 82,515,042 of record NC_073227.2, on the reverse strand, counting down.
TCCTGAAATTTGATATTTTATGTACAGTATATACTATATATTTGGTGAAATTTTATATTTTATGTACAGTATATAAGATATATTTGGTGTACTTTCATATTTTATGTACAGTATATAGTATATATTTGGTGACATTTGATATTTTATGTACAGTATATAATATATATTTGTTGAAATTTGATATTTTATTTATAGTATATAATATATATTTGGTGAAATTTCATATTTTATATACCGTATATAATATATATTTGGTGTACTTTCATATTTTATGTACAGTATATAGTATATATTTGGTGACATTTGATATTTTAGATACAGTATATAATATATATTTTTTGAAATTTTATATTTTATGTACATTATATAATATATATTTGGTGTACTTTCATATTTTGTGTACAGTATATAGTATATATTTGGTGACTTGACATTTTATATGCAGTATATAATATATACTTGTTGAAATTTGATATCTTATGTACAGTATATAATATATATTTCTTGAAATTTTATATTTTATGTACAGTATATAATATATATTTGGTGTACTTTCATATTTTATGTACAGTATATAGTATATATTTGGTGACATTTGATATTTTATGTACAGTGTATAATATATATTTGGTGAAATTTTATATTTTATGTACAGTATATACTATATATTTGGTGAAATTTGACATTATAGGTACAGTATATAATATATGTTTGGTGAAATTTGATATTTTATATACAGTATATAATATATATTTGGTGAAATTTGATATTTTATGTACAGTATATAATATATATTTTTTGAAATTTTATATTTTATGTACAGTATATAATATATATTTGGTGGACTTTCATATTTTATGTACAGTATATGGTATATATTTGGTGACCTTTGATATTTTATGTACAGTGTATAATATATATTTGGTGAAATTTTATATTTTATGTACACTATATAATGTATATTTGGTTTACTTTCATATTTTATGTACAGTACATAGTATGTATTTGGTGACATTTGATATTTTATGTACAGTGTATAATATATATTTGGTGAAATTTTATATTTTATGTACAGTATATAATATATATTTGGTGTACTTTCATATTTTATGTACAGTATATAGTATATATTTGGTGACATTTGATATTTTATATACAGTATATAATATATATTTGTTGAAATTTGATATTTTATGTACAGTATATAATATATATTTTTTGAAATTTTATATTTTATGTATAGTATGTAATATATATTTGGTGTACTTTCATATTTTATGTACAGTATATAGTATATATTTGGTGACATTTGATATTTTATGTACAGTGTATAATATATATTTGGTGAAATTTTAAATTTTAAGTACAGTATATAGTATATATTTGGTGTACTTTCATATTTTATGTACAGTATATAGTATATATTTGGTGACATTTGATATTTTATGTACAGTATATAATATATATTTGGTGTACTTTCATATTTTATTTACAGTATATAGTATATATTTGGTGACATTTGATATTTTATGTACAGTGTATAATATATATTTGGTGAAATTTTATATTTTATGTACAGTATATAATATATATTTGGTGTACTTTCATATTTTATGTACAGTATATAGAATATATTTGGTGACATTTGATATTTTATGTACAGTGTATAATATATATTTGGTGAAATTTTATATTTTATGTACAGTATATAATATATATTTGGTGTACTTTCATATTTTATGTACAGTATATAGTGTATATTTGGTGACATTTGATATTTTATATACAATAAATAAGATATGTTTCTTGAAATTTGATATTTTATGTACAGTATATACTATATATTTGGTGAAATTTGACATTATAGGTACAGTATATAATATATGTTTGGTGAAATTTGATATTTTATATACAGTATATAATATATATTTGGTGAAATTTGATATTTTATGTACAGTATATAATATATATTTTTTGAAATTTTATATTTTATGTACAGTATATAATATATATTTGGTGGACTTTCATATTTTATGTACAGTATATAGTATATATTTGGTGACCTTTGATATTTTATGTACAGTGTATAATATATATTTGGTGAAATTTTATATTTTATGTACAGTATATAATACATATTTGGTGTACTTTCATATTTTATGTACAGTATATAGTATATATTTGGTGACATTTGATATTTTATATACAATATATAATATATATTTGTTGAAATTTGATATTTTATGTACAGTATATAATATATATTTGGTGAAATTTTATATTTTATGTACAGTATATAAGATATATTTGGTGTACTTTCATATTTTATGTACAGTATATAGTATATATTTGGTGACATTTGATATTTTATGTACAATAAATAAGATATGTTTCCTGAAATTTGATATTTTATGTACAGTATATACTATGTATTTGGTGAAATTTTATATTTTATGTACAGTATATAAGATATATTTGGTGTACTTTCATATTTTATGTTCAGTATATAGTATATATTTGGTGACATTTGATATTTTATGTACAGTATATAATATATATTTGTTGAAATTTGATATTTTATTTAGAGTATATAATATATATTTGGTGAAATTTCATATTTTATATACCGTATATAATATATATTTGGTGTACTTTCATATTTTATGTACAGTATATAGTATATATTTGGTGACATTTGATATTTTATGTACAGTATATAATATATATTTTTTGAAATTTTATATTTTATGTACAGTATATAATATATATTTGGTGTAATTTCATATTTTGTGTACAGTATATAGTATATATTTGGTGACTTTTGACATTTTATATACAGTATATAATATATATTTGTTGAAATTTGATATCTTATGTACAGTATATAATATATATTTTTTGAAATTTTATATTTTATGTACAGTATATAATATATATTTGGTGGACTTTCATATTTTATGTACAGTATATGGTATATATTTGGTGACCTTTGATATTTTATGTACAGTGTATAATATGTATTTGGTGAAATTTTATATTTTATGTACACTATATAATGTATATTTGGTTTACTTTCATATTTTATGTACAGTACATAGTATGTATTTGGTGACATTTGATATTTTATGTACAGTGTATAATATATATTTGGTGAAATTTTATATTTTATGTACAGTATATAATATATATTTGGTGTACTTTCATATTTTATGTACAGTATATAGTATATATTTGGTGACATTTGATATTTTATATACAGTATATAATATATATTTGTTGAAATTTGATATTTTATGTACAGTATATAATATATATTTTTTGAAATTTTATATTTTATGTATAGTATGTAATATATATTTGGTGTACTTTCATATTTTATGTACAGTATATAGTATATATTTGGTGACATTTGATATTTTATGTACAGTGTATAATATATATTTGGTGAAATTTTAAATTTTAAGTACAGTATATAGTATATATTTGGTGTACTTTCATATTTTATGTACAGTATATAGTATATATTTGGTGACATTTGATATTTTATGTACAGTATATAATATATATTTGGTGTACTTTCATATTTTATTTACAGTATATAGTATATATTTGGTGACATTTGATATTTTATGTACAGTGTATAATATATATTTGGTGAAATTTTATATTTTATGTACAGTATATAATATATATTTGGTGTACTTTCATATTTTATGTACAGTATATAGAATATATTTGGTGACATTTGATATTTTATGTACAGTGTATAATATATATTTGGTGAAATTTTATATTTTATGTACAGTATATACTATATATTTGGTGAAATTTGACATTATAGGTACAGTATATAATATATGTTTGGTGAAATTTGATATTTTATATACAGTATATAATATATATTTGGTGAAATTTTATATTTTATGTACAGTATATAATACATATTTGGTGTAATTTCATATTTTATGTACAGTATATAGTATATATTTGGTGACATTTGATATTTCATATACAGTATATAATATATATTTGTTGAAATTTGATATTTTATGTACAGTATACAATATATATTTGGTGAAATTTTATATTTTATGTACAGCATATAAGATATATTTGGTGTACTTTCATATTTTGTGTACAGTATATAGTATATATTTGGTGACTTGACATTTTATATACAGTGTATAATATATACTTGTTGAAATTTGATATCTTATGTACAGTATATAATATATATTTTTTGAAATTTTATATTTTATGTACAGTATATAATATATATTTGGTGTACTTTCATATTTTATGTACAGTATATAGTATATATTTGGTGACATTTGATATTTTATGTACAGTGTATAATATATATTTGGTGAAATTTTATATTTTATGTACAGTATATAATATATATTTGGTGTACTTTCATATTTTATGTACAGTATATAGTGTATATTTGGTGACATTTGATATTTTATATACAATAAATAAGATATGTTTCTTGAAATTTGATATTTTATGTACAGTATATACTATATATTTGGTGAAATTTGACATTATAGGTACAGTATATAATATATGTTTGGTGAAATTTGATATTTTATATACAGTATATAATATATATTTGGTGAAATTTGATATTTTATGTACAGTATATAATATATATTTTTTGAAATTTTATATTTTATGTACAGTATATAATATATATTTGGTGGACTTTCATATTTTATGTACAGTATATAGTATATATTTGGTGACCTTTGATATTTTATGTACAGTGTATAATATATATTTGGTGAAATTTTATATTTTATGTACAGTATATAATACATATTTGGTGTACTTTCATATTTTATGTACAGTATATAGTATATATTTGGTGACATTTGATATTTTATATACAATATATAATATATATTTGTTGAAATTTGATATTTTATGTACAGTATATAATATATATTTGGTGAAATTTTATATTTTATGTACAGTATATAAGATATATTTGGTGTACTTTCATATTTTATGTACAGTATATAGTATATATTTGGTGACATTTGATATTTTATGTACAATAAATAAGATATGTTTCCTGAAATTTGATATTTTATGTACAGTATATACTATGTATTTGGTGAAATTTTATATTTTATGTACAGTATATAAGATATATTTGGTGTACTTTCATATTTTATGTTCAGTATATAGTATATATTTGGTGACATTTGATATTTTATGTACAGTATATAATATATATTTGTTGAAATCTGATATTTTATTTAGAGTATATAATATATATTTGGTGAAATTTCATATTTTATATACCGTATATAATATATATTTGGTGTACTTTCATATTTTATGTACAGTATATAGTATATATTTGGTGACATTTGATATTTTATGTACAGTATATAATATATATTTTTTGAAATTTTATATTTTATGTACAGTATATAATATATATTTGGTGTAATTTCATATTTTGTGTACAGTATATAGTATATATTTGGTGACTTTTGACATTTTATATACAGTATATAATATATATTTGTTGAAATTTGATATCTTATGTACAGTATATAATATATATTTTTTGAAATTTTATATTTTATGTACAGTATATAATATATATTTGGTGTACTTTCATATTTTATGAACAGTATATAGTATATATTTGGTGACATTTGATATTTTATGTACAGTGTATAATATATATTTGGTGAAATTTTATATTTTATGTACAGTATATAATACATATTTGGTGTAATTTCATATTTTATGTACAGTATATAGTATATATTTGGTGACATTTGATATTTCATATACAATATATAATATATATTTGTTGAAATTTGATATTTTATGTACAGTATATAATATATATTTGGTGAAATTTTATATTTTATGTACAGCATATAAGATATATTTGGTGTACTTTCATATTTTATGTACAGTATATAGTATATATTTGGTGACATTTGATATTTTATGTACAATAAATAAGATATCTTTCCTGAAATTTGATATTTTATGTACAGTATATACTATATATTTGGTGAAATTTTATATTTTATGTACAGTATATAAGATATATTTGGTGTACTTTCATATTTTATGTACAGTATATAGTATATATTTGGTGACATTTGATATTTTATGTACAGTATATAATATATATTTGTTGAAATTTGATATTTTATTTATAGTATATAATATATATTTGGTGAAATTTCATATTTTATATACCGTATATAATATATATTTGGTGTTCTTTCATATTTTATGTACAGTATATAGTATATATTTGGTGACATTTGATATTTTATGTACAGTATATAATATATATTTTTTGAAATTTTATATTTTATGTACAGTATATAATATATATTTGGTGTACTTTCATATTTTGTGTACAGTATATAGTATATATTTGGTGACTTGACATTTTATATACAGTATATAATATATACTTGTTGAAATTTGATATCTTATGTACAGTATATAATATATATTTTTTGAAATTTTATATTTTATGTACAGTATATAATATATATTTGGTGTACTTTCATATTTTATGTACAGTATATAGTATATATTTGGTGACATTTGATATTTTATGTACAGTGTATAATATATATTTGGTGAAATTTTATATTTTATGTACAGTATATAATATATATTTGGTGTACTTTCATATTTTATGTACAGTATATAGTGTATATTTGTTGACATTTGATATTTTATATACAATAAATAAGATATGTTTCTTGAAATTTGATATTTTATGTACAGTATATACTATATATTTGGTGAAATTTGACATTATAGGTACAGTATATAATATATGTTTGGTGAAATTTGATATTTTATATACAGTATATAATATATATTTGGTGAAATTTGATATTTTATGTACAGTATATAATATATATTTTTTGAAATTTTATATATTATGTACAGTATATAATATATATTTGGTGGACTTTCATATTTTATGTACAGTATATAGTATATATTTGGTGACCTTTGATATTTTATGTACAGTGTATAATATATATTTGGTGAAATTTTATATTTTATGTACAGTATATAATAAATATTTGGTGTACTTTCATATTTTATGTACAGTATATAGTATATATTTGGTGACATTTGATATTTTATATACAATATATAATATATATTTCTTGTAATTTGATATTTTATGTACAGTATATAATATATATTTGGTGAAATTTTATATTTTATGTACAGTATATAAGATATATTTGGTGTACTTTCATATTTTATGTACAGTATATAGTATATATTTGGTGACATTTGATATTTTATGTACAGTAAATAAGATATGTTTCCTGAAATTTGATATTTTATGTACAGTATATACTATATATTTGGTGAAATTTGATATTTTATATACAGTATATAAGATATATTTGGTGTACTTTCATATTTTATGTACAGTATATAGTATATATTTGGTGACATTTGATATTTTATGTACAGTATATAATATATATTTGTTGAAATTTGGTATTTTATTTATAGTATATAATATATATTTGGTGAAATTTCATATTTTATATACCGTATATAGTATATATTTGGTGTACTTTCATATTTTATGTACAGTATATAGTATATATTTGGTGACATTTGATATTTTATGTACAGTATATAATATATACTTGTTGAAATTTGATATCTTATGTACAGTATATAATATATATTTTTTGAAATTTTATATTTTATGTACAGTATATAATATATATTTGGTGTACTTTCATATTTTGTGTACAGTATATAGTATATATTTGGTGACTTGACATTTTATATACAGTATAATATATACTTGTTGAAATTTGATATCTTATGTACAGTATATAATATATATTTTTTGAAATTTTATATTTTATGTACAGTATATAATATATATTTGGTGTACTTTCATATTTTATGTACAGTATATAGTATATATTTGGTGACATTTGATATTTTATGTACAGTGTATAATATATATTTGGTGAAATTTTATATTTTATGTACAGTATATAATATATATTTGGTGTACTTTCATATTTTATGTACAGTATATAGTGTATATTTGGTGACATTTGATATTTTATATACAATAAATAAGATATGTTTCTTGAAATTTGATATTTTATGTACAGTATATACTATATATTTGGTGAAATTTGACATTATAGGTACAGTATATAATATATGTTTGGTGAAATTTGATATTTTATATACAGTATATAATATATATTTGGTGAAATTTGATATTTTATGTACAGTATATAATATATATTTTTTGAAATTTTATATTTTATGTACAGTATATAATATATATTTGGTGGACTTTCATATTTTATGTACAGTATATAGTATATATTTGGTGACCTTTGATATTTTATGTACAGTGTATAATATATATTTGGTGAAATTTTATATTTTATGTGTGTGACATTTGATATTTTATATACAATAAATAAGATATGTTTCTTGAAATTTGATATTTTATGTACAGTATATACTATATATTTGGTGAAATTTTATATTTTATGTACAGTATATAAGATATATTTGGTGTACTTTCATATTTTATGTACAGTATATAGTATATATTTGGTGACATTTGATATTTTATGCACAGTGTATAATATATATTTGGTGAAATTTTATATTTTATGTACAGTATATAATATATATGTGGTGTACTTTCATATTTTATGTACAGTATATAGTATATATTTGGTGACATTTGATATTTTATATACAATAAATAAGATATTATTCTTGAAATTTGATATTTTATGTACAGTATATACTATATGTTTGGTGAAATTTGATATTATAAGTACAGTATATAATATATATCTGGTGAAATTTGATATATTATATACAGTATATAATATATATTTGGTGAAATTTTATATTTTATATACCGTATATAATATATATTTGGTGTACTTTCATATTTTATGTACAGTATATAGTATATATTTGGTGACATTTGATGTTTTATGTACAGTATATAATATATATTTTTTCAAATTTTATATTTTATGTACAGTATATAATATATATTTGGTGTACTTTCATATTTTGTGTACAGTATATAGTATATATTTGGTGACATTTGACATTTTATATACAGTATATAATATATATTTGGTGAAATTTGATATTTTATGTACAGTATATAATATATATTTTTTGAAATTTTATATTTTATGTACAGTATATAATATATATTTGGTGGAATTTCATATTTTATGAACAGTATATAGTATATATTTGGTGACATTTGATATTTTATGTACAGTGTATAATACATATTTGGTGAAATTTTATATTTTATGTACAGTATATAATATATATTTGGTGTACTTTCATATTTTATGTACAGTATATAGTATATATTTGGTGACATTTGATATTTTATGTACAGTATATAATATATATTTTTTGAAATTTTATATTTTATGTACAGTATATAATATATATTTGGTGTACTTTCATATTTTGTGTACAGTATATAGTATATATTTGGTGACATTTGACATTTTATATACAGTATATAATATATATTTGGTGAAATTTGATATTTTATGTACAGTATATAATATATATTTTTTGAAATTTTATATTTTATGTACAGTATATAATATATATTTGGTGGACTTTCATATTTTATGTACAGTATATAGTATATATTTGGTGACATTTGATATTTTATGTACAGTGTATAATATATATTTGTTGAAATTTTATATTTTATGTACAGTATATAATATATATTTGGTGTATTTCATATTTTATGTACTGTATATAGTATATATTTGGTGACATTTGATATTTTATATACAATAAATAAGATATGTTTCTTGAAATTTGATATTTTATGTACAGTATATACTATATATTTGGTGACATTTTATATTTTATGTACAGTATATAATATATATTTGGTGTACTTTCATATTTTATTTACAGTATATAGTATATATTTGGTGACATTTGATGTTTTATATACAGTATATAATATATATTTGTTAAAATTTGATATTTTATGTACAGTATATAATATATATCTTTGAAATTTTATATTTTATGTACAGTATATAAGATATATTTGGTGTACTTTCATATTTTATGTACAGTATATAGTATATATTTGGTGACATTTGATATTTTATGTACAGTGTATAATATATATTTGGTGAAATTTTATATTTTATGTACAGTATATAATATATATGTGGTGTACTTTCATATTTTGTGTACAGTATCTGGTATATATTTGGTGACATTTGATATTTTATATACAATAAATAAGACATTATTCTTGAAATTTGGTATTTTATGTACAGTGTATACTATATGTTTGGTGAAATTTGATATTATAGGTACAGTATATAATATATATTTGGTGAAATTTGATATTTTATATACAGTATATAATATATATTTGGTGAAATTTGATATTTTATGTACAGTATATAATATATATTTGTTGAAATTTGATATTTTATGTACAGTATATAATATATATTTGGTGGACTTTCATATTTTATATACAGTATATAGTATATATTTGGTGACATTTGATATTTTATGTACAGTGTATAATATATATTTGGTGAAATTTTATATTTTATGTACAGTATATAATATATATTTGGTGTAATTTCATATTTAATATACAGTATATAGTATATATTTGGTGACATTTGATATTTTATATACAATATATAATATATATTTGTTGAAATTTGATATTTCATGTACAGTGTATAATATATATTTGGTGAAATTTTATATTTTATGTACAGTATATAATATATATTTGGTGTACTTTCATATTTTATGTACAGTATATAGGGTATATTTGGTGACATTTGATATTTTATATACAATAAATAAGATATGTTTCTTGAAATTTGATATTTTATGTACAGTATATTCTATATATTTGGTGAAATTTGACATTATAGGTACAGTATATAATATATGTTTGGTGAAATTTGATATTTTATATACAGTATATAATATATATTTGGTGAAATTTGATATTTTATGTACAGTATATAATATATATTTTTTGAAATTTTATATTTTATGTACAGTATATAATATATATTTGGTGGACTTTCATATTTTATGTACAGTATATAGTATATATTTGGTGACATTTGATATTTTATGTACAGTGTATAATATATATTTGATGAAATTTTATATTTTATGTACTGTATATAATATATATTTGGTGTACTTTCATATTTTATGTACAGTATATAGTGTATATTTGGTGACATTTGATATTTTATTTACAATAAATAAGATATGTTTCTTGAAATTTGATATTTTATGTACAGTATATTCTATATATTTGGTGAAATTTGACATTATAGGTACAGTATATAATATATGTTTGGTGAAATTTGCTATTTTATATACAGTATATAATATATATTTGGTGAAATTTGATATTTTATGTACAGTATATAATATATATTTTTTGAAATTTTATATTTTATGTACAGTATATAATATATATTTGGTGGACTTTCATATTTTATATACAGTATATAGTATATATTTGGTGACATTTGATATTTTATGTACAGTGTATAATATATATTTGGTGAAATTTTATATTTTATGTACAGTATATAATATATATTTGGTGTAATTTCATATTTAATATACAGTATATAGTATATATTTGGTGACATTTGATATTTTATATACAATATATAATATATATTTGTTGAAATTTGATATTTTATGTACAGTATATAATATATATTTGGTGAAATTTTATATTTTATGTACAGTATATAAGATATATTTGGTGTACTTTCATATTTTATGTACAGTATATAGTATATATTTGGTGACATTTGATATTTTATATACAGTATATAATATATATTTGTTAAAATTTGACGTTTTATGTAATATATATAACATATATTTTTTGAAATTTTATATTTTATGTACAGTATATAAGATATATTTGGTCTACTTTCATATTTTATGTACAGTATATAGTATATATTTGGTGACATTTGATATATTATGTACAGTGTATAATATATATTTGGTGAAATTTTATGTTTTATGTACAGTATATAGTATATATGTGGTGTACTTTCATATTTTGTGTACAGTATATAGTATATATTTGGTGACATTTGATATTTTATATACAATAAATAAGATATTATTCTTGAAATTTGGTATTTTATGTACAGTATATACTATATGTTTGGTGAAATTTGATATTATAGGTACAGTATATAATATATATTTGGTGAAATTTGATATTTTATATACAGTATATAATATATATTTGGTGAAATTTGATATTTTATGTACAGTATATAATATATATTTGTTGAAATTTGATATTTTATGTACAGTATATAATATATATTTGGTGTACTTTCATATTTTATTTACAGTATATAGTATATATTTGGTGACATTTGATATTTTATGTACAGTATATAATATATATTTGTTGAAATTTGGTATTTTATTTATAGTATATAATATATATTTGGTGAAATTTCATATTTTATATACCGTATATAGTATATATTTGGTGTACTTTCATATTTTATGTACAGTATATAGTATATATTTGGTGACATTTGATATTTTATGTACAGTATATAATATATACTTGTTGAAATTTGATATCTTATGTACAGTATATAATATATATTTTTTGAAATTTTATATTTTATGTACAGTATATAATATATATTTGGTGTACTTTCATATTTTGTGTACAGTATATAGTATATATTTGGTGACTTGACATTTTATATACAGTATAATATATACTTGTTGAAATTTGATATCTTATGTACAGTATATAATATATATTTTTTGAAATTTTATATTTTATGTACAGTATATAATATATATTTGGTGTACTTTCATATTTTATGTACAGTATATAGTATATATTTGGTGACATTTGATATTTTATGTACAGTGTATAATATATATTTGGTGAAATTTTATATTTTATGTACAGTATATAATATATATTTGGTGTACTTTCATATTTTATGTACAGTATATAGTGTATATTTGGTGACATTTGATATTTTATATACAATAAATAAGATATGTTTCTTGAAATTTGATATTTTATGTACAGTATATACTATATATTTGGTGAAATTTGACATTATAGGTACAGTATATAATATATGTTTGGTGAAATTTGATATTTTATATACAGTATATAATATATATTTGGTGAAATTTGATATTTTATGTACAGTATATAATATATATTTTTTGAAATTTTATATTTTATGTACAGTATATAATATATATTTGGTGGACTTTCATATTTTATGTACAGTATATAGTATATATTTGGTGACCTTTGATATTTTATGTACAGTGTATAATATATATTTGGTGAAATTTTATATTTTATGTGTGTGACATTTGATATTTTATATACAATAAATAAGATATGTTTCTTGAAATTTGATATTTTATGTACAGTATATACTATATATTTGGTGAAATTTTATATTTTATGTACAGTATATAAGATATATTTGGTGTACTTTCATATTTTATGTACAGTATATAGTATATATTTGGTGACATTTGATATTTTATGCACAGTGTATAATATATATTTGGTGAAATTTTATATTTTATGTACAGTATATAATATATATGTGGTGTACTTTCATATTTTATGTACAGTATATAGTATATATTTGGTGACATTTGATATTTTATATACAATAAATAAGATATTATTCTTGAAATTTGATATTTTATGTACAGTATATACTATATGTTTGGTGAAATTTGATATTATAAGTACAGTATATAATATATATCTGGTGAAATTTGATATATTATATACAGTATATAATATATATTTGGTGAAATTTTATATTTTATATACCGTATATAATATATATTTGGTGTACTTTCATATTTTATGTACAGTATATAGTATATATTTGGTGACATTTGATGTTTTATGTACAGTATATAATATATATTTTTTCAAATTTTATATTTTATGTACAGTATATAATATATATTTGGTGTACTTTCATATTTTGTGTACAGTATATAGTATATATTTGGTGACATTTGACATTTTATATACAGTATATAATATATATTTGGTGAAATTTGATATTTTATGTACAGTATATAATATATATTTTTTGAAATTTTATATTTTATGTACAGTATATAATATATATTTGGTGGAATTTCATATTTTATGAACAGTATATAGTATATATTTGGTGACATTTGATATTTTATGTACAGTGTATAATACATATTTGGTGAAATTTTATATTTTATGTACAGTATATAATATATATTTGGTGTACTTTCATATTTTATGTACAGTATATAGTATATATTTGGTGACATTTGATATTTTATGTACAGTATATAATATATATTTTTTGAAATTTTATATTTTATGTACAGTATATAATATATATTTGGTGTACTTTCATATTTTGTGTACAGTATATAGTATATATTTGGTGACATTTGACATTTTATATACAGTATATAATATATATTTGGTGAAATTTGATATTTTATGTACAGTATATAATATATATTTTTTGAAATTTTATATTTTATGTACAGTATATAATATATATTTGGTGGACTTTCATATTTTATGTACAGTATATAGTATATATTTGGTGACATTTGATATTTTATGTACAGTGTATAATATATATTTGTTGAAATTTTATATTTTATGTACAGTATATAATATATATTTGGTGTATTTCATATTTTATGTACTGTATATAGTATATATTTGGTGACATTTGATATTTTATATACAATAAATAAGATATGTTTCTTGAAATTTGATATTTTATGTACAGTATATACTATATATTTGGTGACATTTTATATTTTATGTACAGTATATAATATATATTTGGTGTACTTTCATATTTTATTTACAGTATATAGTATATATTTGGTGACATTTGATGTTTTATATACAGTATATAATATATATTTGTTAAAATTTGATATTTTATGTACAGTATATAATATATATCTTTGAAATTTTATATTTTATGTACAGTATATAAGATATATTTGGTGTACTTTCATATTTTATGTACAGTATATAGTATATATTTGGTGACATTTGATATTTTATGTACAGTGTATAATATATATTTGGTGAAATTTTATATTTTATGTACAGTATATAATATATATGTGGTGTACTTTCATATTTTGTGTACAGTATCTGGTATATATTTGGTGACATTTGATATTTTATATACAATAAATAAGACATTATTCTTGAAATTTGGTATTTTATGTACAGTGTATACTATATGTTTGGTGAAATTTGATATTATAGGTACAGTATATAATATATATTTGGTGAAATTTGATATTTTATATACAGTATATAATATATATTTGGTGAAATTTGATATTTTATGTACAGTATATAATATATATTTGTTGAAATTTGATATTTTATGTACAGTATATAATATATATTTGGTGGACTTTCATATTTTATATACAGTATATAGTATATATTTGGTGACATTTGATATTTTATGTACAGTGTATAATATATATTTGGTGAAATTTTATATTTTATGTACAGTATATAATATATATTTGGTGTAATTTCATATTTAATATACAGTATATAGTATATATTTGGTGACATTTGATATTTTATATACAATATATAATATATATTTGTTGAAATTTGATATTTCATGTACAGTGTATAATATATATTTGGTGAAATTTTATATTTTATGTACAGTATATAATATATATTTGGTGTACTTTCATATTTTATGTACAGTATATAGGGTATATTTGGTGACATTTGATATTTTATATACAATAAATAAGATATGTTTCTTGAAATTTGATATTTTATGTACAGTATATTCTATATATTTGGTGAAATTTGACATTATAGGTACAGTATATAATATATGTTTGGTGAAATTTGATATTTTATATACAGTATATAATATATATTTGGTGAAATTTGATATTTTATGTACAGTATATAATATATATTTTTTGAAATTTTATATTTTATGTACAGTATATAATATATATTTGGTGGACTTTCATATTTTATGTACAGTATATAGTATATATTTGGTGACATTTGATATTTTATGTACAGTGTATAATATATATTTGATGAAATTTTATATTTTATGTACTGTATATAATATATATTTGGTGTACTTTCATATTTTATGTACAGTATATAGTGTATATTTGGTGACATTTGATATTTTATTTACAATAAATAAGATATGTTTCTTGAAATTTGATATTTTATGTACAGTATATTCTATATATTTGGTGAAATTTGACATTATAGGTACAGTATATAATATATGTTTGGTGAAATTTGATATTTTATATACAGTATATAATATATATTTGGTGAAATTTGATATTTTATGTACAGTATATAATATATATTTTTTGAAATTTTATATTTTATGTACAGTATATAATATATATTTGGTGGACTTTCATATTTTATATACAGTATATAGTATATATTTGGTGACATTTGATATTTTATGTACAGTGTATAATATATATTTGGTGAAATTTTATATTTTATGTACAGTATATAATATATATTTGGTGTAATTTCATATTTAATATACAGTATATAGTATATATTTGGTGACATTTGATATTTTATATACAATATATAATATATATTTGTTGAAATTTGATATTTTATGTACAGTATATAATAAATATTTGGTGAAATTTTATATTTTATGTACAGTATATAAGATATATTTGGTGTACTTTCATATTTTATGTACAGTATATAGTATATATTTGGTGACATTTGATATTTTATATACAGTATATAATATATATTTGTTAAAATTTGACGTTTTATGTAATATATATAACATATATTTTTTGAAATTTTATATTTTATGTACAGTATATAAGATATATTTGGTCTACTTTCATATTTTATGTACAGTATATAGTATATATTTGGTGACATTTGATATATTATGTACAGTGTATAATATATATTTGGTGAAATTTTATGTTTTATGTACAGTATATAGTATATATGTGGTGTACTTTCATATTTTGTGTACAGTATATAGTATATATTTGGTGACATTTGATATTTTATATACAATAAATAAGATATTATTCTTGAAATTTGGTATTTTATGTACAGTATATACTATATGTTTGGTGAAATTTGATATTATAGGTACAGTATATAATATATATTTGGTGAAATTTGATATTTTATATACAGTATATAATATATATTTGGTGAAATTTGATATTTTATGTACAGTATATAATATATATTTGTTGAAATTTGATATTTTATGTACAGTATATAATATATATTTGGTGTACTTTCATATTTTATTTACAGTATATAGTATATATTTGGTGACATTTGATATTTTATGTACAGTGTATAATATATATTTGCTGAAATTTTATATTTTATGTACAGTATATAATATATATTTGGTGTACTTTCATATTTTATGTACAGTATATAGTATATATTTGGCGACATTTGATATTTTATGTACAGTGTATAATATATATTTGGTGAAATTTTATATTTTATGTGCAGTATATAATATATATTTGCTGTACTTTCATGTTTTATGTACAGTATATAGTATATATTTGGTGACATTTGATATTTTATATACAATAAATGAGATATGTTTCTTGAAATTTGATATTTTATGTACAGTATATACTACATATTTGGTGAAATTTTATATTTTATGTACAGTATATAAGATATATTTGGTGTACTTTCATATTTTATGTACAGTATATAGTATATATTTGGTGATATTTGATATTTTATGTACAGTATATAATATATATTTGTTGAAATTTGATATTTTATGTATAGTATATAATATATATTTGGTGAAATTTTATATTTTATATACCGTATATAATATATATTTGGTGTACTTTCATATTTTATGTACAGTATATAGTATATATTTGGTGACATTTGATATTTTATGTACTATATATAATATATATTTTTTGAAATTTTATATTTTATGTACAGTATATAATATATATTTGGTGTACTTTCATATTTTGTGTACAGTATATAGTATATATTTGGTGACATTTGACATTTTATATACAGTATATAATATATATTTGTTGAAAGTTGATATTTTATGTACAGTATATAATATATATTTTTTGAAATTTTATATTTTATGTACAGTATATAATATATATTTGGTGTACTTTCATATTTTATGTACAGTATATAGTATATATTTGGTGACATTTGATATTTTATGTACAGTGTATAATATATATTTGGTGAAATTTTATATTTTATGTACAGTATATAATATATATTTGGTGTACTTTCATATTTTATGTACAGTATATAGTGTATATTTGGTGACATTTGATATTTTATATACAATAAATAAGATATGTTTCTTGAAATTTGATATTTTATGTACAGTATATTCTACATATTTGGTGAAATTTGACATTATAGGTACAGTATATAATATATGTTTGGTGAAATTTGATATTTTATATACAGCATATAATATATATTTGGTGAAATTTGATATTTTATGTACAGTATATAATATATATTTTTTGAAATTTTATATTTTATGTACAGTATATAATATATATTTGGTGGACTTTCATATTTTATGTACAGTATATAGTATATATTTGGTGACATTTGATATTTTATGTACAGTGTATAATATATATTTGGTGAAATTTTATATTTTATGTACAGTATATAATATATATTTGGTGTACTTTCATATTTAATATACAATATATAGTATATATTTGGTGACATTTGATATTTTATATACAATATATAATATATATTTGTTGAAATTTGATATTTTATGTACAGTATATACTATATATTTGGTGAAATTTTATATTTTATGTACAGTATATAAGATATATTTGGTGTACTTTCATATTTTATGTACAGTATATAGAATATATTTGGTGACATTTGATATTTTATATACAGTATATAATATATATTTGTTAAAATTTGACATTTTATGTACTATATATAACATATATTTTTTGAAATTTTATATTTTATGTACAGTATATAATATATACTTGGTCTACTTTCATGTTTTATGTACAGTATATAGTATATATTTGGTGAGATTTGATATTTTATGTACAGTGTATAATATATATTTGGTGAAATTTTATATTTTATGTACAGTATATTATATATATCTGGTGTACTTTCATATTTTATGTACAGTATATAGTATATATTTGGTGACATTTGATATTTTATATACAATAAATAAGATATTATTCTTGAAATTTGGTATTTTATGTACAGTATATACTATATGTTTGGTGAAATTTGATATTTTATATACCGTATATAATATATATTTGGTGTACTTTCATATTTTATGTACAGCATATAGTATATATTTGGTGACATTTGATATTTTATGTACAGTATATAAAATATTTTTTTGAAATTTTATATTTTATATACAGTATATAATATATATTTGGTGTACTTTCATATTTTGTGTACAGTATATAGTATATATTTGGTGACATTTGACATTTTATATACAGTATATAATATACATTTGATGAAATTTGATATTTTATGTATAGTATATAATATATATTTTTTGAAATTTTATATTTTATGTACAGTATATAATATATATTTGGTGTACTTTCATATTTTATGTACAGTATATAGTATATATTTGGTGACATTTGATATTTTATGTACAGTGTATAATATATATTTGGTGAAATTTTATATTTTATGTACAGTATATAATATATATTTGGTGTACTTTCATATTTTATGTACAGTATATAGTGTATATTTGGTGACATTTGATATTTTATATACAATAAATAAGATATGTTTCTTGAAATTTGATATTTTATGTACAGTATATACTATTTATTTGGTGAAATTTGACATTATAGGTACAGTATATAATATATGTTTGGTGAAATTTGATATTTTATATACAGTATATAATATATATTTGGTGAAATTTGATATTTTATGTACAGTATATAATATATATTTGTTAAAATTTGATATTTTATGTACAGTATATAATATATATTTTTTGAAATTTTATATTTTATGTACAGTATATCAGATATATTTGGTGTACTTTCATATTTTATGTACAGCATATAGTATATATTTGGTGACATTTGATATTTTATGTACAGTGTATAATATATATTTGGTGAAATTTTATATTTTATGTACAGTATATAATATATATTTGGTGTACTTTCATATTTTATGTACAGTATATAGTATATATTTGGTGACATTTGATATTTTATATACAATAAATAAGATATGTTTCTTGAAATTTGATATTTTATGTACAGTATATACTATATATTTGGTGAAATTTTATATTTTATGTACAGTATATAAGATATATTTGGTGTACTTTCATATTTTATGTACAGTATAATATATGTTTGGTGACATTTGATATTTTATGTACAGTATATAATATATATTTGTTGAAATTTGATATTTTATGTATAGTATATAATATATATTTGGTGAAATTTTATATTTTATATACCGTATATAATATATATTTGGTGTACTTTCATATTTTATGTACAGCATATAGTATATATTTGGTGACATTTGATATTTTATGTACAGTATATAATATATATTTTTTGAAATTTTATATTTTATATACAGTACATAATATATATTGGTGTACTTTCATATTTTGTGTACAGTATATAGTATATATTTGGTGACATTTGACATTTTATATACAGTATATAATATATATTTGTTGAAATTTGATATTTTATGTACAGTGTATAATATATATTTTTTGAAATTTTATATTTTATGTACAGTATATAATATAAATTTGGTGTACTTTCATATTTTATGTACAGTATATAGTATATATTTCGTGACATTTGATATTTTATGTACAGTGTATAATATATATTTGGTGAAATTTTATATTTTATGTACAGTATATAATATATATTTGGTGTACTTTCATATTTTATGTACAGTATATAGTGTATATTTGGTGACATTTGATATTTTATATACAATAAATAAGATATGTTTCTTGAAATTTGATATTTTCTGTACAGTATATACTATATATTTGGTGAAATTTGACATTATAGGTACAGTATATAATATATGTTTGGTGAAATTTGATATTTTATATACAGTATATAATATATACTTGGTGAAATTTGATATTTTATGTACAGTATATAATATATATTTTTTGAAATTTTATATTTTATGTACAGTATATAATATATATTTGGTGGACTTTCATATTTTATGTACAGTATATAGTATATATTTGGTGACATTTGATATTTTATGTACAGTGTATAATATATATTTGTTGAAATTTTATATTTTATGTACAGTATATAATATATATTTGGTGTAATTTCATATTTTATGTACAGTATATAATATATATTTGGTGTACTTTCATATTTTATGTACAGTATATAGTATAAATTTGGTGACATTTGATATTTTATATACAATAAATAAGATATATTTCTTGAAATTTGATATTTTATGTACAGTATATACTATATATTTGGTGAAATTTTATATTTTATGTACAGTATATAAGATATATTTGGTGTACTTTCATATTTTATGTACAGTATATAGTATATATTTGGTGACATTTGATATTTTATGCACAGTGTATAATATATATTTGGTGAAATTTTATATTTTATGTACAGTATATAATATATATGTGGTGTACTTTCATATTTTATGTACAGTATATAGTATATATTTGGTGACATTTGATATTTTATATACAATAAATAAGATATTATTCTTCAAATTTGATATTTTATGTACAGTATATACTATATGTTTGGTGAAATTTGATATTATAGGTACAGTATATAATATATATCTGGTGAAATTTGATATTTTATATACAGTATATAATATATATTTGGTGAAATTTGATGTTTTATGTACAGTATATAATATATATTTGGTGTACTTTCATATTTTATGTACAGTATATAGTATATATTTGGTGACATTTGATATTTTATGTACAGTGTATAATATATATTTGGTGAAATTTTATATTTTATGTACAGTATATAATATATATTTGGTGTACTTTCATATTTTATGTACAGTATATAGTATATATTTGGTGACATTTGATATTTTATGTACAGTGTATAATATATATTTGGTGAAATTTTATATTTTATGTACAGTATATAATATATGTGTACTTTCATATTTTATGTACAGTATATAGTGTATATTTGGTGACATTTGATATTTTATATACAATAAATAAGATATGTTTCTTGAAATTTGATATTTTCTGTACAGTATATACTATATATTTGGTGAAATTTGACATTATAGGTACAGTATATAATATATGTTTGGTGAAATTTGATATTTTATATACAGTATATAATATATACTTGGTGAAATTTGATATTTTATGTACAGTATATAATATATATTTTTTGAAATTTTATATTTTATGTACAGTATATAATATATATTTGGTGGACTTTCATATTTTATGTACAGTATATAGTATATATTTGGTGACATTTGATATTTTATGTACAGTGTATAATATATATTTGTTGAAATTTTATATTTTATGTACAGTATATAATATATATTTGGTGTACTTTCATGTTTTATGTACAGTATATAGCATATATTTGGTGACATTTGATATTTTATATACAATAAATAAGATATGTTTCTTGAAATTTGATATTTTATGTACAGTATATACTATATATTTGGTGAAATTTTATATTTTATGTACAGTATATAAGATATATGTGGTGTACTTTCATATTTTATGTACAGTATATAGTATATATTTGGTGACATTTGATATTTTATGCACAGTGTATAATATATATTTGGTGAAATTTTATATTTTATGTACAGTATATAATATATATGTGGTGTACTTTCATATTTTATGTACAGTATATAGTATATATTTGGTGACATTTGATATTTTATATACAATAAATAAGATATTATTCTTGAAATTTGATATTTTATGTACAGTATATACTATATGTTTGGTGAAATTTGATATTATAGGTACAGTATATAATATATATCTGGTGAAATTTGATATTTTATATACAGTATATAATATATATTTGGTGAAATTTGATATTTTTTGTACAGTATATAATATATATTTGTTGAAATTTGATATTTTGTGTACAGTATATAATATATATTTGGTGTACTTTCATATTTTGTACAGTATATACTATATATTTGGTGACATTTGATATTTTATGTACAGTGTATAATATATATTTGGTGAAATTTTATATTTTATGTACAGTATATAATATATATTTGGTGTACTTTCATATTTTATGTACAGTATATAGTATATATTTGGTGACATTTGATATTTTATGTACAGTGTATAATATATATTTGGTGAAATTTTATATTTTATGTACAGTATATAATATATATTTGGTGTACTTTCATATTTTATGTACAGTATATAGTATATATTTGGTGACATTTGATATTTTATATACAATAAATAAGATATGTTTCTTGAAATTTGATATTTTATGTACAGTATATACTATATATTTGGTGAAATTTTATATTTTATGTACAGTATATAAGATATATTTGGTGTACTTTCATATTTTATGTACAGTATATAGTATATATTTGGTGACATTTGATATTTTATGTACAGTATATAATATATATTTGTTGAAATTTGATATTTTATGTATATTATATAATATATATTTGGTGAAATTTTATATTTTATATACCGTATATAATATATATTTGGTGTACTTTCATATTTTATGTACAGTATATAGTATATATTTGGTGATATTTGATATTTTATGTACAGTATAAAATATATATTTTTTGAAATTTTATATTTTATGTACAGTATATAATATATATTTGGTGTGCTTTCATATTTTGTGTACAGTACATAGTATATATTTGGTGACATTTGACATTTTATATACAGTATATAATATATATTTGTTGAAATTTGATATTTTATGTACAGTATATAATATATATTTTTTGAAATTTTATATTTTATGTACAGTATATAATATATATTTGGTGTACTTTCATATTTTATGTACAGTATATAGTATATATTTGGTGACACTTGATATTTTATGTACAGTGTATAATATATATTCGGTGAAATTTTATATTTTATGTACAGTATATAATATATATTTGGTGTACTTTCATATTTTATGTACAGTATATAGTGTATATTTGGTGACATTTGATATTTTATATACAATAAATAAGGTATGTTTCTTGAAATTTGATATTTTATGTACAGTATATTCTATTTATTTGGTGAAATTTGACATTATAGGTACAGTATATAATATATGTTTGGTGAAATTTGATATTTTATATACAGTATATAATATATATTTGGTGAAATTTGATATTTTATGTACAGTATATAATATATATTTTTTGAAATTTTATATTTTATGTACAGTATATAATATATATTTGGTGGACTTTCATATTTTATGTACAGTACATAGTATATATTTGGTGACATTTGATATTTTATGTACAGTATATAATATATATTTGTTGAAATTTGATATTTTGTGTACAGTATATAATATATATTTGGTGTACTTTCATATTTTGTACAGTATATACTATATATTTGGTGACATTTGATATTTTATGTACAGTGTATAATATATATTTGGTGAAATTTTATATTTTATGTACAGTATATAATATATATTTGGTGTACTTTCATATTTTATGTACAGTATATAGTATATATTTGGTGACATTTGATATTTTATGTACAGTGTATAATATATATTTGGTGAAATTTTATATTTTATGTACAGTATATAATATATATTTGGTGTACTTTCATATTTTATGTACAGTATATAGTATATATTTGGTGACATTTGATATTTTATATACAATAAATAAGATATGTTTCTTGAAATTTGATATTTTATGTACAGTATATACTACATATTTGGTGAAATTTTATATTTTATGTACAGTATATAAGATATATTTGGTGTACTTTCATATTTTATGTACAGTATATAGTATATATTTGGTGACATTTGATATTTTATGTACAGTATATAATATATATTTGTTGAAATTTGATATTTTATGTATATTATATAATATATATTTGGTGAAATTTTATATTTTATATACCGTATATAATATATATTTGGTGTACTTTCATATTTTATGTACAGTATATAGTATATATTTGGTGATATTTGATATTTTATGTACAGTATAAAATATATATTTTTTGAAATTTTATATTTTATGTACAGTATATAATATATATTTGGTGTGCTTTCATATTTTGTGTACAGTACATAGTATATATTTGGTGACATTTGACATTTTATATACAGTATATAATATATATTTGTTGAAATTTGATATTTTATGTACAGTATATAATATATATTTTTTGAAATTTTATATTTTATGTACAGTATATAATATATATTTGGTGTACTTTCATATTTTATGTACAGTATATAGTATATATTTGGTGACACTTGATATTTTATTTACAGTGTATAATATATATTCGGTGAAATTTTATATTTTATGTACAGTATATAATATATATTTGGTGTACTTTCATATTTTATGTACAGTATATAGTGTATATTTGGTGACATTTGATATTTTATATACAATAAATAAGGTATGTTTCTTGAAATTTGATATTTTATGTACAGTATATTCTATTTATTTGGTGAAATTTGACATTATAGGTACAGTATATAATATATGTTTGGTGAAATTTGATATTTTATATACAGTATATAATATATATTTGGTGAAATTTGATATTTTATGTACAGTATATAATATATATTTTTTGAAATTTTATATTTTATGTACAGTATATAATATATATTTGGTGGACTTTCATATTTTATGTACAGTACATAGTATATATTTGGTGACATTTGATATTTTATGTACAGTGTATAATATATATTTGGTGAAATTTTATATTTTATGTACAGTATATAATATATATTTGGTGTACTTTCATATTTAATATACAGTATATAGTATATATTTGGTGACATTTGATATTTTATATACAATATATAATATATATTTGTTGAAATTTGATATTTTATGTAGAGTATATAATATATATTTGTTGAAATTTTATATTTTATGTACAGTATATAAGATATATTTGGTGTACTTTCATATTTTATGTTCAGTATATAGTATATATTTGGTGACATTTGATATTTTATATACAGTATATAATATATATTTGTTAAAATTTGACATTTTATGTAATATATATGACATATATTTTTTGAAATTTTATATTTTATGTACAGTATATAATATATATTTGGTCTACTTTCATATTTTATGTACAGAATATAGTATATATTTGGTGACATTTGATATTTTATGTATAGTGTATATAATATAATTGGTGAAATTTTATATTTTATGTACAGTATATAATATATATGTGGTGTACTTTCATATTTTGTGTACAGTATATAGTATATATTTGGTGACATTTGATATTTTATATACAATAAATAAGATATTATTCTTGAAATTTGGTATTTTATGTACAGTATATACTATATGTTTGGTGAAATTTGATATTATAGGTACAGTATATAATATATATTTGGTGAAATTTGATATTTTATGTACAGTATATAATATATATTTGTTGAAATTTGATATTTTATGTACAGTATATAATATATATTTGGTGTAGTTTCATATTTTATTTACAGTATATAGTATATATTTGGTGACATTTGATATTTTATGTACAGTGTATAATATATATTTGGGGAAATTTTATATTTTATGTAGGGTATATAATATATATTTGGTGTACTTTCATATTTTATGTACAGTATATAGTATATATTTGGTGACATTTGATATTTCATGTACAGTGTATAATATAAATTTGGTGAAATTTTATTTTTTATGTACAGTATATAATATATATTTGGTGTACTTTCATATTTTATGTACAGTATATAGTATATATTTGGTGACATTTGATATTTTATATACAATAAATAAGATATGTTTCTTGAAATTTGATATTTTATGTACAGTATATAATATATATTTGGTGAACTTTCATATTTTGTGCACTGTATATAGTATATATTTGGTGACATTTGACATTTTATATACAGTATATAATATATATTTGTTGAAATTTGATATTTTATGTACAGTATATAGTATATATTTGGTGACATTTGATATTTTATGTAGAGTATATAATATATATTTTTTGAAATTTTATATTTTATGTACAGTATATAATATATATTTGGTGAACTTTCATATTTTGTGCACTGTATATAGTATATATTTGGTGACATTTGACATTTTATATACAGTATATAATATATATTTGTTGAAATTTGATATTTTATGTACAGTATACAATATATATTTTTTGAAATTTTATATTTTATGTACAGTATATAATATATATTTGGTGTACTTTCATATTTTATGTACAGTATATAGTATATATTTGGTGACATTTGATATTTTATATACAGTGTATAATATATATTTGGTGAAATTTTATATTTTATGTACAGTATATAATATATATTTGGTGTACTTTCATATTTTATGTACAGTATATAGTGTATATTTGGTGACATTTGATATTTTATATACAATAAATAAGATATGTTTCTTGAAATTTGATATTTTATGTACAGTATATTCTATATATTTGGTGAAATTTGACATTATAGGTACAGTATATAATATATGTTTGGTGAAATTTGATATTTTATATACAGTATATAATATATATTTGGTGAAACTTGATATTTTATGTACAGTATATAATATATATTTTTTGAAATTTTATATTTAATGTACAGTATATAATATATATTTGGTGGACTTTCATATTTTATGTACAGTATATAGTATATATTTGGTGACATTTGATATTTTATGTACAGTGTATAATATATATTTGGTGAAATTTTATATATTATGTACAGTATATAATATATATTTTGTGTACTTTCATATTTAATATACAGTATATAGTATATATTTGGTGACATTTGATATTTTATATACAATATATAATATATATTTGTTGAAATTTGATATTTTATGTACAGTATATAATATATATTTGGTGAAATTTTATATTTTATGTACAGTATATAAGATATATTTGGTGTACTTTCAGATTTTATGTACAGTATATAGTATATATTTGGGGACATTTGATATTTTATGTACAGTATATAATATATATTTTTTGAAATTTTATTCTTTATGTACAGTATATAATATATATTTGGTGTACCTTCATATTTTGTGTACAGTATATAGTATATATTTGGTGACAATTGATATTTTATATACAATAAATAAGATATGTTTCTTGAAATTTGATATTTTATGTACAGTATATACTATATATTTGGTGAAATTTGACATTATAGGTACAGTATATAATATATGTTTGGAAAATTTGATATTTTATATACAGTATATAATATATATTTGGTGAAATTTGATATTTTATGTACAGTATATAATATATATTTTTTGAAATTTTATATTTTATGTACAGTATATAATGTATATTTGGTTTACTTTCATATTTTATTTACAGTATATAGTATATATTTGGTGACATTTGATATTTTATGTACAGTGTATAATATATATTTGGTGAAATTTTATATTTTATGTACAGTATATAATATATATTTGGTGTACTTTCATACTTTATGTACAGTATATAGTGTATATTTGGTGACATTTGATATTTTGTATACAATAAATAAGATATGTTTCTTGAAATTTGATATTTTATGTACAGTATATTCTATTCATTTGGTGAAATTTGACATTATAGGTACAGTATAAAATATATGTTTGGTGAAATTTGATATTTTATATACAGTATATAATATATATTTGGTGAAACTTGATATTTTATGTACAGTATATAATATATATTTTTTGAAATTTTATATTTTATGTATAGTATATAATGTATATTTGGTTTACTTTCATATTTTATTTACAGTATATAGTATATATTTGGTGACATTTGATATTTTATGTACAGTGTATAATATATATTTGGTGAAATTTTATACTTTATGTACAGTATATAATATATATTTGGTGTACCTTCATATTTTGTGTACAGTATATAGTATATATTTGGTGACAATTGATATTTTATATACAATAAATAAGATATGTTTCTTGAAATTTGATATTTTATGTACAGTATATACTATATATTTGGTGAAATTTGACATTATAGGTACAGTATATAATATATGTTTGGAAAATTTGATATTTTATATACAGTATATAATATATATTTGGTGAAATTTGATATTTTATGTACAGTATATAATATATATTTTTTGAAATTTTATATTTTATGTACAGTATATAATGTATATTTGGTTTACTTTCATATTTTATTTACAGTATATAGTATATATTTGGTGACATTTGATATTTTATGTACAGTGTATAATATATATTTGGTGAAATTTTATATTTTATGTACAGTATATAATATATATTTGGTGTACTTTCATACTTTATGTACAGTATATAGTGTATATTTGGTGACATTTGATATTTTATGTACAGTGTATAATATATATTTGGTGAAATTTTAAATTTTAAGTACAGTATATAGTATATATTTGGTGTACTTTCATATTTTATGTACAGTATATAGTATATATTTGGTGACATTTGATATTTTATGTACAGTATATAATATATATTTGGTGTACTTTCATATTTTATTTACAGTATATAGTATATATTTGGTGACATTTGATATTTTATGTACAGTATATAATATATATTTTTTGAAATTTTATACTTTATGTACAGTATATAATATATATTTGGTGTACCTTCATATTTTGTGTACAGTATATAGTATATATTTTGTGACATTTGATATTTTATATACAATAAATAAGATATGTTTCTTGAAATTTGATATTTTATGTACAGTATATACTATATATTTGGTGAAATTTGACATTATAGGTACAGTATATAATATATGTTTGGTAAAATTTGATATTTTATATACAGTATATAATATATATTTGGTGAAATTCGATATTTTATGTACAGTATATAATATATGTTTTTTGAAATTTTATATTTTATGTACACTATATAATGTATATTTGGTTTACTTTCATATTTTATGTACAGTATATAGTATGTATTTGGTGACATTTGATATTTTATGTACAGTGTATAATATATATTTGGTGAAATTTTATATTTTATGTACAGTATATAATATATATTTGGTGTACTTTCATATTTTATGTACAGTATATAGTATATATTTGGTGACATTTGATATTTTATATACAGTATATAATATATATTTGTTGAAATTTGATATTTTATGTACAGTATATAATATATATTTTTTGAAATTTTATATTTTATGTATAGTATGTAATATATATTTGGTGTACTTTCATATTTAATGTACAGTATATAGTATATATTTGGTGACATTTCATATTTTATGTACAGTGTATAATATATATTTGGTGAAATTTTAAATTTTAAGTACAGTATATAGTATATATTTGGTGTACTTTCATATTTTATGTACAGTATATAGTATATATTTGGTGACATTTGATATTTTATGTACAGTATATAATATATATTTGGTGTACTTTCATATTTTATTTACAGTATATAGTATATATTTGGTGACATTTGATATTTTATGTACAGTGTATAATATATATTTGGTGAAATTTTATATTTTATGTACAGTATATAATATATATTTGGTGTACTTTCATATTTTATGTACAGTATATAGTATATATTTGGTGACATTTGATATTTTATATACAGTGTATAATATATATTTGGTGAAATTTTAAATTTTATGTACAGTATATAATATATATTTGGTGTACTTTCATATTTTATGTACAGTATATAGTATATATTTGGTGACATTTGATATTTTATATACAATAAATAAGATATGTTTCTTGAAATTTGATATTTTATGTACAGTATATACTATATATTTGGTGAAATTTTATATTTTATGTACAGTATATAAGATATATTTGGTGTACTTTCATAATTTATGTACAGTATATAGCATATATTTGGTGACATTTGATATTTTATTTACAGTATATAATATATATTTGTTGAAATTTGATATTTTATGTATAGTATATGATATATATTTGGTGAAATTTTATATTTTATATACAGTATATAATATATAATTTGTGTACTTTCATATTTTATCTACAGTATATAGTATATATTTGGTGAAATTTGATATTTTATGTACAGTATATAATATATATTTTTTGAAATTTTATACTTTATGTACAGTATATAATATATATTTGGTGTAACTTCATATTTTGTGTACAGTATATAGTATATATTTGGTGACATTTGATATTTTATATACAATAAATGAGATATGTTTCTTGAAATTTGATATTTTATGTACAGTATATAGTATATATTTGGTGACATTTCATATTTTATGTACAGTGTATAATATATATTTGTTGAAATTTTATATTTTATGTACAGTATATAATATATATTTGGTGTACTTTCATATTTTATGTACAGTATATAGTATATATTTGGTGACATTTGATATTTTATATACAATAAATCAGATATTATTCTTGAAATTTGATATTTTATGTACAGTATATACTATATGTTTGGTGAAATTTGATATTATAGGTACAGTATATAATATATATTTGTTGAAATTTGATATTTTATGTACAGTATATAATATATATTTGGTGAAATTTTACATTTTATGTGCAGTATATAAGATTTATTTGGTGTACTTTCATATTTTATGTACAGTATATAGTATATATTTGGTGATATTTGATATTTTATGTACAGTATATATTATATATTTGTTAAAATTTGATATTTTATGTACAGTATATAATATATATATTTTGAAATTTTATATTTTATGTACAGTATATAATATATATTTGGTGTACTTTCATATTTTATGTACAGTATATAGTATATATTTGGTGACATTTGATATTTTATGTACAGTGTATAATATATATTTGGTGAAATTTTATATTTTATGTACAGTATATAATATATATTTGGTGTACTTTCATATTTTATGTACAGTATATAGTATATATTTGGTGACATTTGATATTTTATATACAATAAATAAGATATTATTCTTGAAATTTGATATTTTATGTACAGTATATAATATATATTTTTTGAAATTTTATATTTTATGTACAGTATGTAATATATATTTGGTGTACTTTCATATTTTATGTACAGTATATAGTATATATTTGGTGACATTTGATATTTTATGTACAGTGTATAATATATATTTGGTGAAATTTTAAATTTTAAGTACAGTAAATAGTATATATTTGGTGTACTTTCATATTTTATGTACAGTATATAGTATATATTTGGTGACATTTGATATTTTATGTACAGTATATAATATATATTTGGTGTACTTTCATATTTTATTTACAGTATATAGTATATATTTGGTGACATTTGATATTTTATGTACAGTGTATAATATATATTTGGTGAAATTTTATATTTTATGTACAGTATATAATATATATTTGGTGTACTTTCATATTTTATGTACAGTATATAGTATATATTTGGTGACATTTGATATTTTATGTACAGTGTATAATATATATTTGGTGAAATTTTAAATTTTATGTATAGTATATAATATATATTTGGTGTACTTTCATATTTTATGTACAGTATATAGTATATATTTGGTGACATTTGATATTTTATATACAATAAATAAGATATGTTTCTTGAAATTTGATATTTTATGTACAGTATATACTATATATTTGGTGAAATTTTATATTTTATGTACAGTATATAAGATATATTTGGTGTACTTTCATATTTTATGTACAGTATATAGCATATATTTGGTGACATTTGATATTTTATGTACAGTATATAATATATATTTGTTGAAATTTGATATTTTATGTATAGTATATGATATATATTTGGTGAAATTTTATATTTTATATACAGTATATAATATATAATTGGTGTACTTTCATATTTTATGTACAGTATATAGTATATATTTGGTGACATTTGATATTTTATGTACAGTATAGAATATATATTTTTTGAAATTTTATACTTTATGTACAGTATATAATATATATTTGGTGTAACTTCATATTTTGTGTACAGTATATAGTATATATTTGGTGACATTTGATGTTTTATATACAATAAATGAGATATGTTTCTTGAAATTTGATATTTTATGTACAGTATATAGTATATATTTGGTGACATTTGATATTTTATGTACAGTGTATAATATATATTTGCTGAAATTTTATATTTTATGTACAGTATATAATATATATTTGGTGTACTTTCATATTTTATGTACAGTATATAGTATATATTTGGTGACATTTGATATTTTATATACAATAAATGAGATATTATTCTTGAAATTTGATATTTTATGTACAGTATATACTATATGTTTGGTGAAATTTGATATTATAGGTACAGTATATAATATATATTTGTTGAAATTTGATATTTTATGTACAGTGTATAATATATATTTGGTGAAATTTTATATTTTATGTGCAGTATATAAGATTTATTTGGTGTACTTTCATATTTTATGTACAGTATATAGTATATATTTGGTGACATTTGATATTTTATGTACAGTATATATTATATATTTGTTAAAATTTGATATTTTATGTACAGTATATAATATATATATTTTGAAATTTTATATTTTATGTACAGTATATAATATATATTTGGTGTACTTTCATATTTTATGTACAGTATATAGTATATATTTGGTGACATTTGATATTTTATGTACAGTGTATAATATATATTTGGTGAAATTTTATATTTTATGTACAGTATATAATATATATTTGGTGTACTTTCATATTTTATGTACAGTGTATAGTATATATTTGGTGACATTTGATATTTTATATACAATAAATAAGTTATTATTCTTGAAATTTGATATTTTATGTACAGTATATAATATATATTTTTTGAAATTTTATATTTTATGTATAGTATGTAATATATATTTGGTGTACTTTCATATTTTATGTACAGTATATAGTATATATTTGGTGACATTTGATATTTTATGTACAGTGTATAATATATATTTGGTGAAATTTTAAATTTTAAGTACAGTATATAGTATATATTTGGTGTACTTTCATATTTTATGTACAGTATATAGTATATATTTGGTGACATTTGATATTTTATGTACAGTATATAATATATATTTGGTGTACTTTCATATTTTATTTACAGTATATAGTATATATTTGGTGACATTTGATATTTTATGTACAGTGTATAATATATATTTGGTGAAATTTTATATTTTATGTACAGTATATAATATATATTTGGTGTACTTTCATATTTTATGTACAGTATATAGTATATATTTGGTGACATTTGATATTTTATGTACAGTGTATAATATATATTTGGTGAAATTTTAAATTTTATGTATAGTATATAATATATATTTGGTGTACTTTCATATTTTATGTACAGTATATAGTATATATTTGGTGACATTTGATATTTTATATACAATAAATAAGATATGTTTCTTGAAATTTGATATTTCATGTACAGTATATACTATATATTTGGTGAAATTTTATATTTTATGTACAGTATATAAGATATATTTGGTGTACTTTCATATTTTATGTACAGTATATAGCATATATTTGGTGACATTTGATATTTTATGTACAGTATATAATATATATTTGTTGAAATTTGATATTTTATGTATAGTATATGATATATATTTGGTGAAATTTTATATTTTATATACAGTATATAATATATAATTGGTGTACTTTCATATTTTATCTACAGTATATAGTATATATTTGGTGACATTTGATATTTTATTTACAGTATATAATATATATTTTTTGAAATTTTATACTTTATGTACAGTATATAATATATATTTGGTGTAACTTCATATTTTGTGTACAGTATATAGTATATATTTGGTGACATTTGATATTTTATATACAATAAATGAGATATGTTTCTTGAAATTTGATATTTTATGTACAGTATATAGTATATATTTGGTGACATTTGATATTTTATGTACAGTGTATAATATACATTTGGTGAAATTTTAAATTTTATGTACAGTATATAATATATATTTGGTGTACTTTCATATTTTGTGTACAGTATATAGTATATATTTGGTGACATTTGATATTTTATATACAATAAATGAGATATTATTCTTGAAATTTGATATTTTATGTACAGTATATACTATATGTTTGGTGAAATTTGATATTATAGGTACAGTATATAATATATATTTGTTGAAATTTGATATTTTATGTACAGTATATAATATATATTTGGTGAAATTTTATATTTTATGTGCAGTATATAAGATTTATTTGGTGTACTTTCATATTTTATGTACAGTATATAGTATATATTTGGTGACATTTGATATTTTATGTACAGTATATATTTACAGTATATACTATATATTTGGTGAAATTTTATATTTTATGTACAGTATATAAGATATATTTGGTGTACTTTCATATTTTATGTACAGTATATAGCATATATTTGGTGACATTTGATATTTTATGTACAGTATATAATATATATTTGTTGAAATTTGATATTTTATGTATAGTATATAATATATATTTGGTGAAATTTTATATTTTATATACCGTATATAATATATAATTGGTGTACTTTCATATTTTATCTACAGTATATAGTATATATTTGGTGACATTTGATATTTTATTTACAGTATATAATATATATTTTTTGAAATTTTATACTTTATGTACAGTATATAATATATATTTTGTGTAACTTCATATTTTGTGTACAGTATATAGTATATATTTGGTGACATTTGATATTTTATATACAATAAATGAGATATGTTTCTTGAAATTTGATATTTTATGTACAGTATATAGTATATATTTGGTGACATTTGATATTTTATGTACAGTGTATAATATATATTTGGTGAAATTTTATATTTTATGTACAGTATATAATATATATTTGGTGTACTTTCATATTTTATGTACAGTATATAGTATATATTTGGTGACATTTGATATTTTATATACAATAAATAAGATATTATTCTTGAAATTTGATATTTTATGTACAGTATATAATATATGTTTGGTGAAATTTGATATTATAGGTACAGTATATAATATATATTTGTTGAAATTTGATATTTTATGTACAGTATATAATATATATTTAGTGAAATTTTATATTTTATGTGCAGTATATAAGATATATTTGGTGTACTTTCATATTTTATGTACAGTATATAGTATATATTTGGTGACATTTGATATTTTATGTACAGTATATATTATATATTTGTTAAAATTTGATATTTTATGTACAGTATATAATATATATTTTTTGAAATTTTATATTATATGTACAGTATATGATATATATTTGGTGTACTTTCATATTTTATGTACAGTATATAGTATATATTTGGTGACATTTGATATTTTATGTACAGTGTATAATATATATTTGGTGAAATTTTATATTTTATGTACAGTATATAATATATATTTGGTGTACTTTCATATTTTATGTACAGTATATAGTATATATTTGGTGACATTTGATATTTTATGTACAGTGTATAATATATATTTGGTGAAATTTTATATTTTATGTACAGTATATAATATATATTTGGTGTACTTTCATATTTTATGTACAGTATATAGTGTATATTTGGTGACATTTGATATTTTATATACAATAAATAAGATATGTTTCTTGAAATTTGATATTTTCTGTACAGTATATACTATATATTTGCTGAAATTTGACATTATAGGTACAGTATATAATATATGTTTGGTGAAATTTGATATTTTATATACAGTATATAATATATACTTGGTGAAATTTGATATTTTATGTACAGTATATAATATATATTTTTTGAAATTTTATATTTTATGTACAGTATATAATATATATTTGGTGGACTTTCATATTTTATGTACAGTATATAGTATATATTTGGTGACATTTGATATTTTATGTACAGTGTATAATATATATTTGTTGAAATTTTATATTTTATGTACAGTATATAAGATATATTTGGTGTACTTTCATATTTTATGTACAGTATATAGTATATATTTGGTGACATTTGATATTTTATATACAATAAATAAGATATGTTTCTTGAAATTTGATATTTTATGTACAGTATATACTATATATTTGGTGAAATTTTATATTTTATGTACAGTATATAAGATATATGTGGTGTACTTTCATATTTTATGTACAGTATATAGTATATATTTGGTGACATTTGATATTTTATGCACAGTGTATAATATATATTTGGTGAAATTTTATATTTTATGTACAGTATATAAGATATATTTGGTGTACTTTCATATTTTATGTACAGTATATAGTATATATTTGGTGTACTTTCATATTTTATGTACAGTATACAGTATATATTTCGTGACATTTGATATTTTATGTACAGTGTATAATATATATTTGGTGAAATTTTATATTTTATGTACAGTATATAATATATATTTGGTGTACTTTCATATTTTATGTACAGTATATAGTACATATTTGGTGACATTTGATATTTTATATACAATAAATAAGATATTATTCTTGAAATTTGATATTTTATGTACAGTATATACTATATGTTTGGTGAAATTTGATATTATAGGTACAGTATATAATATATATTTTTTGAAATTTGATATTTTATGTACAGTATATAATATATATTTGGTGAAATTTTATATTTTATGTACAGTATATAAGATATATTTGGTGTACTTTCATATTTTATGTACAGTATATAGTATATATTTGGTGACATTTGATATTTTATATACAGTATATAATATATATTTGTTAAAATTTGATATTTTATGTACAGTATATAATATATATTTTTTGAAATTTTATATTTTATGTACAGTATATAATATATATTTGGTGTACTTTCATATTTTATGTACAGTATATAGTATATATTTGGTGACATTTGATATTTTATGTACAGTGTATAATATATATTTGGTGAAATTTTATATTTTATGTGCAGTATATAAGATTTATTTGGTGTACTTTCATATTTTATGTACAGTATATAGTATATATTTGGTGACATTTGATATTTTATGTACAGTATATATTTACAGTATATACTATATATTTGGTGAAATTTTATATTTTATGTACAGTATATAAGATATATTTGGTGTACTTTCATATTTTATGTACAGTATATAGCATATATTTGGTGACATTTGATATTTTATGTACAGTATATAATATATATTTGTTGAAATTTGATATTTTATGTATAGTATATAATATATATTTGGTGAAATTTTATATTTTATATACCGTATATAATATATAATTGGTGTACTTTCATATTTTATCTACAGTATATAGTATATATTTGGTGACATTTGATATTTTATTTACAGTATATAATATATATTTTTTGAAATTTTATACTTTATGTACAGTATATAATATATATTTTGTGTAACTTCATATTTTGTGTACAGTATATAGTATATATTTGGTGACATTTGATATTTTATATACAATAAATGAGATATGTTTCTTGAAATTTGATATTTTATGTACAGTATATAGTATATATTTGGTGACATTTGATATTTTATGTACAGTGTATAATATATATTTGGTGAAATTTTATATTTTATGTACAGTATATAATATATATTTGGTGTACTTTCATATTTTATGTACAGTATATAGTATATATTTGGTGACATTTGATATTTTATATACAATAAATAAGATATTATTCTTGAAATTTGATATTTTATGTACAGTATATAATATATGTTTGGTGAAATTTGATATTATAGGTACAGTATATAATATATATTTGTTGAAATTTGATATTTTATGTACAGTATATAATATATATTTAGTGAAATTTTATATTTTATGTGCAGTATATAAGATATATTTGGTGTACTTTCATATTTTATGTACAGTATATAGTATATATTTGGTGACATTTGATATTTTATGTACAGTATATATTATATATTTGTTAAAATTTGATATTTTATGTACAGTATATAATATATATTTTTTGAAATTTTATATTATATGTACAGTATATGATATATATTTGGTGTACTTTCATATTTTATGTACAGTATATAGTATATATTTGGTGACATTTGATATTTTATGTACAGTGTATAATATATATTTGGTGAAATTTTATATTTTATGTACAGTATATAATATATATTTGGTGTACTTTCATATTTTATGTACAGTATATAGTATATATTTGGTGACATTTGATATTTTATGTACAGTGTATAATATATATTTGGTGAAATTTTATATTTTATGTACAGTATATAATATATATTTGGTGTACTTTCATATTTTATGTACAGTATATAGTGTATATTTGGTGACATTTGATATTTTATATACAATAAATAAGATATGTTTCTTGAAATTTGATATTTTCTGTACAGTATATACTATATATTTGCTGAAATTTGACATTATAGGTACAGTATATAATATATGTTTGGTGAAATTTGATATTTTATATACAGTATATAATATATACTTGGTGAAATTTGATATTTTATGTACAGTATATAATATATATTTTTTGAAATTTTATATTTTATGTACAGTATATAATATATATTTGGTGGACTTTCATATTTTATGTACAGTATATAGTATATATTTGGTGACATTTGATATTTTATGTACAGTGTATAATATATATTTGTTGAAATTTTATATTTTATGTACAGTATATAAGATATATTTGGTGTACTTTCATATTTTATGTACAGTATATAGTATATATTTGGTGACATTTGATATTTTATATACAATAAATAAGATATGTTTCTTGAAATTTGATATTTTATGTACAGTATATACTATATATTTGGTGAAATTTTATATTTTATGTACAGTATATAAGATATATGTGGTGTACTTTCATATTTTATGTACAGTATATAGTATATATTTGGTGACATTTGATATTTTATGCACAGTGTATAATATATATTTGGTGAAATTTTATATTTTATGTACAGTATATAAGATATATTTGGTGTACTTTCATATTTTATGTACAGTATATAGTATATATTTGGTGTACTTTCATATTTTATGTACAGTATACAGTATATATTTCGTGACATTTGATATTTTATGTACAGTGTATAATATATATTTGGTGAAATTTTATATTTTATGTACAGTATATAATATATATTTGGTGTACTTTCATATTTTATGTACAGTATATAGTACATATTTGGTGACATTTGATATTTTATATACAATAAATAAGATATTATTCTTGAAATTTGATATTTTATGTACAGTATATACTATATGTTTGGTGAAATTTGATATTATAGGTACAGTATATAATATATATTTTTTGAAATTTGATATTTTATGTACAGTATATAATATATATTTGGTGAAATTTTATATTTTATGTACAGTATATAAGATATATTTGGTGTACTTTCATATTTTATGTACAGTATATAGTATATATTTGGTGACATTTGATATTTTATATACAGTATATAATATATATTTGTTAAAATTTGATATTTTATGTACAGTATATAATATATATTTTTTGAAATTTTATATTTTATGTACAGTATATAATATATATTTGGTGTACTTTCATATTTTATGTACAGTATATAGTATATATTTGGTGACATTTGATATTTTATGTACAGTGTATAATATATATTTGGTGAAATTTTATATTTTATGTACAGTATATAATATATATTTGGTGTACTTTCATATTTTATGTACAGTATACAGTATATATTTCGTGACATTTGATATTTTATATACAATAAATAAGATATTATTCTTGAAATTTGATATTTTATGTACAGTATATACTATATGTTTGGTGAAATTTGTTATTATAGGTACAGTATATAATATATATTTGGTGAAATTTGATATTTTATATACAGTATATAATATATATTTGGTGAAATTTGATATTTTATGTACAGTATATAATATATATTTGGTGTACTTTCATATTTTATATACAGTATATAGTATATATTTGGTGACATTTGATATTTTATGTACAGTGCATAATATATATTTGGTGAAATTTTATATTTTATGTACAGTATATAATATATATTTGGTGTACTTTCATATTTTATGTACAGTATATAGTGTATATTTGGTGACATTTGATATTTTATATACAATAAATAAGATATTATTCTTGAAATTTGATATTTTATGTACAGTATATACTATATGTTTGGTGAAATTTGATATTATAGGTACAGTATATAATATATATTTGGTGAAATTTGATATTTTATATACAGTATATAATATATATTTGGTGAAATTTGATATTTTATGTACAGTATATAATATATATTTGTTGAAATTTGATATTTTATGTACAGTATTTAATATATATTTGGTGTACTTTCATATTTTATTTACAGTATATAGTATATATTTGGTGAAACTTGATATTTTATGTACAGTGTATAATATATATTTGGTGAAATTTTATATTTTATGTACAGTATATAAGATATATTTGGTGTACTTTCATATTTTATGTACAGTATATAGTATATATTTGGTGACATTTGATATTTTATATACAATAAATAAGATATGTTTCTAGAAATTTGATATTTTATTTACAGTATATACTATATATTTGGTGAAATTTTATATTTTATGTACAGTATATAAGATATATTTGGCGTACTTTCATATTTTATGTACAGTATATAGTATGTATTTGGTGACATTTGATATTTTATGTACAGTATATAATATATATTTGTTGAAATTTGATATTTTATGTATAGTATATAATATATATTTGGTGAAATTTTATATTTTATATACCGTATATAATATATATTTGGTGTACTTTCATATTTTATGTACAGTATATAGTATATATTTGGTGACATTTGATATTTTATATACAATAAATAAGATATTATTCTTGAAATTTGATATTTTATGTACAGTATATACTATATGTTTGGTGAAATTTGATATTATAGGTACAGTATATAATATATATTTGTTGAAATTTGATATTTTATGTACAGTATATAATATATATTTGGTGAAATTTTATATTTTATGTACAGTATATAAGATATATTTGGTGTATTTTAATATTTTATGTACAGTATATAGTATATATTTGGTGACATTTGATATTTTATATACAGTATATAATATATATTTGTTAAAATCTGATATTTTATGTACAGTATATAATATATATTTTTTGAAATTTTATATTTTATGTACAGTATATAATATATATTTGGTGTACTTTCATATTTTATGTACAGTATATAGTATATATTTGGTGACATTTTATATTTTATGTACAGTGTATAATATATATTTGGTGAAATTTTATATTTTATGTACAGTATATAATATATATTTGGTGTACTTTCATATTTTATGTACAGTATAAAGTATATATTTCGTGACATTTGATATTTTATATACAATACATAAGATATTATTCTTGAAATTTGATATTTTATGTACAGTATATACTATGTGTTTGGTGAAATTTGTTATTATAGGTACAGTATATAATATATATTTGGTGAAATTTGATATTTTATATACAGTATATAATATATATTTGGTGAAATTTGATATTTTA
The DNA here is from genome assembly GCF_029281585.2 of Gorilla gorilla gorilla. Classification (NCBI taxonomy): domain Eukaryota; kingdom Metazoa; phylum Chordata; class Mammalia; order Primates; family Hominidae; genus Gorilla; species Gorilla gorilla. The sequence continues at coordinate 82,471,807 of NC_073227.2, read as the reverse complement.
TGTACAGTATATAATGTATATTTGGTGTACTTTCATATTTTATGTACAGTATATAGCATATATTTGGTGACATTTGATATTTTATGTACAGTATATAATATATATTTGTTGAAATTTCATATTTTATGTATAGTATATAATATATATTTGGTGAAATTTTATATTTTATATACCGTATATAATATATAATTGGTGTACTTTCATATTTTATCTACAGTATATAGTATATATTTGGTGACATTTGATATTTTATTTACAGTATATAATATATATTTTTTGAAATTTTATACTTTATGTACAGTATATAATATATATTTTGTGTAACTTCATATTTTGTGTACAGTATATAGTATATATTTGGTGACATTTGATATTTTATATACAATAAATGAGATATGTTTCTTGAAATTTGATATTTTATGTACAGTATATAGTATATATTTGGTGACATTTGATATTTTATGTACAGTGTATAATATATATTTGGTGAAATTTTATATTTTATGTACAGTATATAATATATATTTGGTGTACTTTCATATTTTATGTACAGTATATAGTATATATTTGGTGACATTTGATATTTTATATACAATAAATAAGATATTATTCTTGAAATTTGATATTTTATGTACAGTATATAATATATGTTTGGTGAAATTTGATATTATAGGTACAGTATATAATATATATTTGTTGAAATTTGATATTTTATGTACAGTATATAATATATATTTAGTGAAATTTTATATTTTATGTGCAGTATATAAGATATATTTGGTGTACTTTCATATTTTATGTACAGTATATAGTATATATTTGGTGACATTTGATATTTTATGTACAGTATATATTATATATTTGTTAAAATTTGATATTTTATGTACAGTATATAATATATATTTTTTGAAATTTTATATTATATGTACAGTATATGATATATATTTGGTGTACTTTCATATTTTATGTACAGTATATAGTATATATTTGGTGACATTTGATATTTTATGTACAGTGTATAATATATATTTGGTGAAATTTTATATTTTATGTACAGTATATAATATATATTTGGTGTACTTTCATATTTTATGTACAGTATATAGTATATATTTGGTGACATTTGATATTTTATGTACAGTGTATAATATATATTTGGTGAAATTTTATATTTTATGTACAGTATATAATATATATTTGGTGTACTTTCATATTTTATGTACAGTATATAGTGTATATTTGGTGACATTTGATATTTTATATACAATAAATAAGATATGTTTCTTGAAATTTGATATTTTCTGTACAGTATATACTATATATTTGGTGAAATTTGACATTATAGGTACAGTATATAATATATGTTTGGTGAAATTTGATATTTTATATACAGTATATAATATATACTTGGTGAAATTTGATATTTTATGTACAGTATATAATATATATTTTTTGAAATTTTATATTTTATGTACAGTATATAATAAATATTTGGTGGACTTTCATATTTTATGTACAGTATATAGTATATATTTGGTGACATTTGATATTTTATGTACAGTGTATAATATATATTTGTTGAAATTTTATATTTTATGTACAGTATATAAGATATATTTGGTGTACTTTCATATTTTATGTACAGTATATAGTATATATTTGGTGACATTTGATATTTTATATACAATAAATAAGATATGTTTCTTGAAATTTGATATTTTATGTACAGTATATACTATATATTTGGTGAAATTTTATATTTTATGTACAGTATATAAGATATATGTGGTGTACTTTCATATTTTATGTACAGTATATAGTATATATTTGGTGACATTTGATATTTTATGCACAGTGTATAATATATATTTGGTGAAATTTTATATTTTATGTACAGTATATAAGATATATTTGGTGTACTTTCATATTTTATGTACAGTATATAGTATATATTTGGTGTACTTTCATATTTTATGTACAGTATATAGTATATATTTCGTGACATTTGATATTTTATGTACAGTGTATAATATATATTTGGTGAAATTTTATATTTTATGTACAGTATATAATATATATTTGGTGTACTTTCATATTTTATGTACAGTATATAGTACATATTTGGTGACATTTGATATTTTATATACAATAAATAAGATATTATTCTTGAAATTTGATATTTTATGTACAGTATATACTATATGTTTGGTGAAATTTGATATTATAGGTACAGTATATAATATATATTTTTTGAAATTTGATATTTTATGTACAGTATATAATATATATTTGGTGAAATTTTATATTTTTTGTACAGTATATAAGATATATTTGGTGTACTTTCATATTTTATGTACAGTATATAGTATATATTTGGTGACATTTGATATTTTATATACAGTATATAATATATATTTGTTAAAATTTGATATTTTATGTACAGTATATAATATATATTTTTTGAAATTTTATATTTTATGTACAGTATATAATATATATTTGGTGTACTTTCATATTTTATGTACAGTATATAGTATATATTTGGTGACATTTGATATTTTATGTACAGTGTATAATATATATTTGGTGAAATTTTATATTTTATGTACAGTATATAATATATATTTGGTGTACTTTCATATTTTATGTACAGTATACAGTATATATTTCGTGACATTTGATATTTTATATACAATAAATAAGATATTATTCTTGAAATTTGATATTTTATGTACAGTATATACTATATGTTTGGTGAAATTTGTTATTATAGGTACAGTATATAATATATATTTGGTGAAATTTGATATTTTATATACAGTATATAATATATATTTGGTGAAATTTGATATTTTATGTACAGTATATAATATATATTTGGTGTACTTTCATATTTTATATACAGTATATAGTATATATTTGGTGACATTTGATATTTTATGTACAGTGCATAATATATATTTGGTGAAATTTTATATTTTATGTACAGTATATAATATATATTTGGTGTACTTTCATATTTTATGTACAGTATATAGTGTATATTTGGTGACATTTGATATTTTATATACAATAAATAAGATATTATTCCTGAAATTTGATATTTTATGTACAGTATATACTATATGTTTGGTGAAATTTGATATTATAGGTACAGTATATAATATATATTTGGTGAAATTTGATATTTTATATACAGTATATAATATATATTTGGTGAAATTTGATATTTTATGTACAGTATATAATATATATTTGTTGAAATTTGATATTTTATGTACAGTATTTAATATATATTTGGTGTACTTTCATATTTTATTTACAGTATATAGTATATATTTGGTGAAACTTGATATTTTATGTACAGTGTATAATATATATTTGGTGAAATTTTATATTTTATGTACAGTATATAAGATATATTTGGTGTACTTTCATATTTTATGTACAGTATATAGTATATATTTGGTGACATTTGATATTTTATATACAATAAATAAGATATGTTTCTAGAAATTTGATATTTTATTTACAGTATATACTATATATTTGGTGAAATTTTATATTTTATGTACAGTATATAAGATATATTTGGTGTACTTTCATATTTTATGTACAGTATATAGTATGTATTTGGTGACATTTGATATTTTATGTACAGTATATAATATATATTTGTTGAAATTTGATATTTTATGTATAGTATATAATATATATTTGGTGAAATTTTATATTTTATATACCGTATATAATATATATTTGGTGTACTTTCATATTTTATGTACAGTATATAGTATATATTTGGTGACATTTGATATTTTATATACAATAAATAAGATATTATTCTTGAAATTTGATATTTTATGTACAGTATATACTATATGTTTGGTGAAATTTGATATTATAGGTACAGTATATAATATATATTTGTTGAAATTTGATATTTTATGTACAGTATATAATATATATTTGGTGAAATTTTATATTTTATGTACAGTATATAAGATATATTTGGTGTATTTTCATATTTTATGTACAGTATATAGTATATATTTGGTGACATTTGATATTTTATATACAGTATATAATATATATTTGTTAAAATCTGATATTTTATGTACAGTATATAATATATATTTTTTGAAATTTTATATTTTATGTACAGTATATAATATATATTTGGTGTACTTTCATATTTTATGTACAGTATATAGTATATATTTGGTGACATTTGATATTTTATGTACAGTGTATAATATATATTTGGTGAAATTTTATATTTTATGTACAGTATATAATATATATTTGGTGTACTTTCATATTTTATGTACAGTATATAGTATATATTTCGTGACATTTGATATTTTATATACAATACATAAGATATTATTCTTGAAATTTGATATTTCATGTACAGTATATACTATGTGTTTGGTGAAATTTGTTATTATAGGTACAGTATATAATATATATTTGGTGAAATTTGATATTTTATATACAGTATATAATATATATTTGGTGAAATTTGATATTTTATGTACAGTATATAATGTATATTTGGTGTACTTTCATATTTTATGTACAGTATATAGTATATATTTGGTGACATTTGATATTTTATGTACAGTGTATACTATATATTTGGTGAAATTTTATATTTTATGTACAGTATATAAGATATATTTGGTGTACTTTCATATTTTATGTACAGTATATAGCATATATTTGGTGACATGTGATATTTTATGTACAGTATATAATATATATTTGTTGAAATTTGATATTTTATGTATAGTATATAATATATATTTGGTGAAATTTTATATTTTATATACCGTATATAATATATAATTGGTGTACTTTCATATTTTATCTACAGTATATAGTATATATTTGGTGACATTTGATATTTTATGTACAGTATATAATATATGTTTTTTAAATTTTATAATTAATGTACAGTATATAATATATATTTGGGGTAACTTCATATTTTGTGTACAGTATATAGTATATATTTGGTGACATTTGATATTTTATATACAATAAATAAGATATGTTTCTTGAAATTTTATATTTTATTTACAGTATATAGTATATATTTGGTGACATTTGATATTTTATGTACAGTGTATAATATATATTTGGTGGAATTTTATATTTTATGTACAGTATATAATATATATTTGGTGTACTTTCATATTTTATGTACAGTATATAGTATATATTTGGTGACATTTGATATTTTATATACAATAAATAAGATATTATTCTTGAAATTTGATATTTTATGTACAGTATATACTATGTGTTTGGTGAAATTTGATATTATAGCTACAGTATATAATATATATTTGTTGAAATTTGATATTTTATGTACAGTATATAATATATATTTAGTGAAATTTTATAATTTATGTACAGTATATAATATATATTTGGTGTACTTTCATATTTTATGTACAGTATATAGTATATATTTGGTGACATTTGATATTTTATATACAGTATATAATATATATTTGTTAAAATTTGATATTTTATGTACAGTATATAATATATATTTTTTGAAATTTTATATTTTATGTACAGTATATAATATATATTTGGTGTACTTTCATATTTTATGTACAGTATATAGTATATATTTGGTGACATTTGATATTTTATGTACAGTGTATAATATATATTTGCTGAAATTTTATATTTTATGTACAGTATATAATATATATTTGGTGTACTTTCATATTTTATGTACAGTATATAGTATATATTTGGTGACATTTGATATTTTATGTACAGTGTATAATATATATTTGGTGAAATTTTATATTTTATGTACAGTATATAATATATATTTGGTGTACTTTCATATTTTATGTACAGTATATAGTATATATTTGGTGACATTTGATATTTTATATACAATAAATAAGATATTATTCTTGAAATTTGATATTTTATGTACAGTATATACTATATGTTTGGTGAAATTTGTTATTATAGGTACAGTATATAATATATATTTGGTGAAATTTGATATTTTATATACAGTATATAATATATATTTGGTGAAATTTGATATTTTATGTACAGTATATAATATATATTTGGTGTACTTTCATATTTTATTTACAGTATATAGTATATATTTGGTGACATTTGATATTTTATGTACAGTGTATAATATATATTTGGTGAAATTTTATATTTTATGTACAGTATATAATATATATTTGGTGTACTTTCATATTTTATGTACAGTATATAGTATATATTTGGTGACATTTGATATTTTATATACAATAAATAAGATATTATTCTTGAAATTTGATATTTTATGTACAGTATATACTATATGTTTGGTGAAATTTGATATTATAGGTACAGTATATAATATATATTTGTTGAAATTTGATATTTTATGTACAGTATATAATATATATTTGGTGAAATTTTATATTTTATGTACAGTATATAAGATATATTTGGTGTACTTTCATATTTTATGTACAGTATATAGTATACATTTGGTGACATTTGATATTTTATATACAGTATATAATATATATTTGTTAAAATTTGATATTTTATGTACAGTATATAATATATATTTTTTGAAATTTTATATTTTATGTACAGTATATAATATATATTTGGTGTCCTTTCATATTTTATGTACAGTATATAGCATATATTTGGTGACATTTGATATTTTATATACAATAAATAAGATATTATTCTTGAAATTTGATATTTTATGTACAGTATATACTATGTGTTTGGTGAAATTTGATATTATAGCTACAGTATATAATATATATTTGTTGAAATTTGATATTTTATGTACAGTATATAATATATATTTAGTGAAATTTTATAATTTATGTACAGTATATAAGATATATTTGGTGTACTTTCATATTTTATGTATAGTATATAGTATATATTTGGTGACATTTGATATTTTATATAGAGTATATAATATATATTTGTTAAAATTTGATATTTTATGTACAGTATATAATATATATTTTTTGAAATTTTATATTTTATGTACAGTATATAATATATATTTGGTGTACTTTCATATTTTATGTACAGTATATAGTATATATTTGGTGACATTTGATATTTTATGTACAGTGTATAATATATATTTGCTGAAATTTTATATTTTATGTACAGTATATAATATATATTTGGTGTACTTTCATATTTTATGTACAGTATATAGTATATATTTGGTGACATTTGATATTTTATGTACAGTGTATAATATATATTTGGTGAAATTTTATATTTTATGTACAGTATATAATATATATTTGGTGTAATTTCATATTTTATGTACAGTATATAGTATATATTTGGTGACATTTGATATTTTATATACAATAAATAAGATATTATTCTTGAAATTTGATCTTTTATGTACAGTATATACTATATGTTTGGTGAAATTTGATATTATAGGTACAGTATATAGTATATATTTGGTGAAATTTGATATTTTATATACAGTATATAATATATATTTGTTGAAATTTGATATTTTATGTACAGTATATAATATATATTTGGTGAAATTTTATATTTTATGTACAGTATATAAGATATATTTGGTGTACTTTCATATTTTATGTACAGTATATAGTATATATTTGGTGACATTTGATATTTTATATACAGTATATAATATATATTTGTTAAAATTTGATATTTTATGTACAGTATATAATATATATTTTTTGAAATTTTATATTTTATGTACAGTATATAATATATATTTGGTGTACTTTCATATTTTATGTACAGTATATAGTATATATTTGGTGACATTTGATATTTTATGTACAGTGTATAATATATATTTGGTGAAATTTTATATTTTATGTACAGTATATAATATATATTTGGTGTACTTTCATATTTTATGTACAGTATATAGTATATATTTGGTGACATTTGATATTTTATATACAATAAATAAGATATTATTCTTGAAATTTGATATTTTATGTACAGTATATACTATATGTTTGGTGAAATTTGATATTATAGGTACAGTATATAATATATATTTGTTGAAATTTGATATTTTATGTTCAGTATATAATATATATTTGGTGAAATTTTATATTTTATGTACAGTATATAAGATATATTTGGTGTACTTTCATATTTTATGTACAGTATATAGTATATATTTGGTGACATTTGATATTTTATATACAGTATATAATATATATTTGTTAAAATTTGATATTTTATGTACAGTATATAATATATATTTTTTGAAATTTTATATTTTATGTACACTATATAATATATATTTGGTGTACTTTCATATTTTATGTACAGTATATAGTATATATTTGGTGACATTTGATATTTTATGTACAGTGTATAATATATATTTGGTGAAATTTTATATTTTATGTACAGTATATAATATATATTTGGTGTACTTTCATATTTTATGTACAGTATATAGTATATATTTGGTGACATTTGATATTTTATATACAATAAATAAGATATTATTCTTGAAATTTGATATTTTATGTACAGTATATACTATATGTTTGGTGAAATTTGTTATTATAGGTACAGTATATAGTATATATTTGGTGAAATTTGATATTTTATATACAGTATATAATATATATTTGGTGAAATTTGATATTTTATGTACAGTATATAATATATATTTGGTGTACTTTCATATTTTATTTACAGTATATAGTATATATTTGGTGACATTTGATATTTTATGTACAGTGTATAATATATATTTGGTGAAATTTTATATTTTATGTACAGCATATAATATATATTTGGTGTACTTTCATATTTTATGTACAGTATATAGTATATATTTGGTGACATTTGATATTTTATGTACAGTGTATAATATATATTTGGTGAAATTTTATATTTTATGTACAGCATATAATATATATTTGGTGTACTTTCATATTTTATGTACAGTATATAGTATATATTTGGTGACATTTGATATTTTATGTACAGTGTATAATATATATTTGGTGAAATTTTATATTTTATGTACAGTATATAATATATATTTGGTGTACTTTCATATTTTATGTACAGTATATAGTATATATTTGGTGACATTTGATATTTTATATACTTTTGTTTACAATATATAGTATATATTTGGTGTCTTTTGACTTTTTATATACAGTATACAATATATATTTGTTGAAATTTGATATCTTATGTACAGTATATAATATATATTTTTTGAAATTTTACATTTTATGTACAGTATATAATATATATTTAGTGTACTTTCATATTTTATGTACAGTATATAGTATATATTTGGTGACATTTGATATTTTATGTACAGTGTATAATATATATTTGGTGAAATTTTATATTTTATGTACAGTATATAATATATATTTGGTGTACTTTCATATTTTATGTACAGTATATAGTGTATATTTGGTGACATTTGATATTTTATATACAATAAATAAGATATGTTTCTTGAAATTTGATATTTTATGTACAGTATATACTATATATTTGGTGAAATTTGACATTATAGGTACAGTATAAAATATATGTTTGGTGAAATTTGATATTTTATATACAGTATATAATATATATTTGGTGAAATTTGATATTTTATGTACAGTATATAATATATATTTTTTGAAATTTTATATTTTGTGTACAGTATATAATATATATTTGGTGGACTTTCATATTTTATGTACAGTATATAGTATATATTTGGTGACCTTTGATATTTTATGTACGGTGTATAATATATATTTGGTGACATTTTATATTTTATGTACAGTATATAATATATATTTGGAGTACTTTCATATTTTATGTACAGTATATAGTATATATTTGGTGACATTTGATATTTTATATACAATATATAATATATATTTGTTGAAATTTGATACTTTATGTACAGTGTATAATATATATTTGGTGAAATTTTATATTTTATGTACAGTATATAATATATATTTGGTGTACTTTCATATTTTATGTACAGTATATAGTATATATTTGGTGACATTTGATATTTTATATACAATAAATAAGATATGTTTCTTGAAATTTGATATTTTATGTACAGTATATACTATATATTCGGTGAAATTTTATATTTTATGTACAGTATATAAGATATATTTGGTGTACTTTCATATTTTATGTACAGTATATAGTATATATTTGGTGACATTTGATATTTTATGTACAGTATATAATATATATTTGTTGAAATTTGATATTTTATGTATAGTATATAATACATATTTGGTGAAATTTCATATTTTATATACCGTATATAATATATATTTGGTGTACTTTCATATTTTATGTACAGTATATAGTACATATTTGGTGACAGTTGATATTTTATGTACAGTATATAATATATATTTTTTGAAATTTTATATTTTATGTACAGTATATAATATATATTTGGTGTACTTTCATCTTTTGTGTACAGTATATAGTATATATTTGGTGACTTTTGACATTTTATATACAGTATATAATATATATTTGTTGAAATTTGATATCATATTTACAGTGTATAATATATATTTTTTGAAATTTTATATTTTATGTACAGTATATAATATATATTTGGTGTACTTTCATATTTTATGTAGAGTATATAGTATATATTTGGTGACATTTGATATTTTATGTACAGTGTATTATATATATTTGGTGAAATTTTATATTTTATGTACAGTATATAATATATATTTGGTGTACTTTCATATTTTATGTACAGTATATAGTGTATATTTGGTGACATTTGATATTTTATATACAATAATTAAGATATGTTTCTTGAAATTTGATATTTTATGTACAGTATATACTATATATTTGGTGAAATTTGACATTATAGGTACAGTATATAATATATGTTTGGTGAAATTTGATATTTTATATACAGTATATAATATATATTTGGTGAAATTTGATATTTTATGTACAGTATATAATATATATTTTTTGAAATTTTATATTTTATGTACAGTATATAATATATATTTGGTGGACTTTCATATTTTATGTACAGTATATAGTATATATTTGGTGACCTTTGATATTTTATGTACAGTGAATAATATATATTTGGTGAAATTTTATATTTTATGTACAGTATATAATATATATTTGGTGTACTTTCATATTTTATGTACAGTATATAGTATATATTTGGTGACATTTGATATTTTATATACAATATATAATATATATTTGTTGAAATTTGATATTTTATGTACAGTATATAATATATATTTGGTGAAATTATATATTTTATGTACAGTATATAAGATATATTTGGTGTACTTTCATATTTTATGTACAGTATATAGTATATATTTGGTGACATTTGATATTTTATATACAATAAATAAGATATGTTTCTTGAAATTTGATATTTTATGTACAGTATATACTATATATTTGGTGAAATTTTATATTTTATGTACAGTATATAAGATATATTTGGTGTACTTTTATTTTATGCACAGTATATAGTATATATTTGGTGACATTTGATATTTTATATACAATATATAATATATATTTGTTGAAATTTCAAATTTTATGTACAGTATATAATTTATATTTGGTGAAATTTGGTATTTTATGTACAGTATATAATGTATATTTGGTGTACTTTCATATTTAATGTACAGTATATAGTATATATTTGGTGACATTTCATATTTTATATACAGTATATAATATATATTTTTTGAAATTTTATATTTTATGTACAGTATATAATATATATTTGGTGTACTTTCATATTTTATGTACAGTATATAGTACATATTTGATGACATTTGATATTTTATGTACAGTGTAGAATATATATTTGATGAAATTTTATATTTTATGTAAAGTATATGATATATATTTGGTGTACTTTCATATTTTATGTACAGTATATAGTATATATTTGGTGACATTTGAGATTTTATGTACAGTGTATAATATATATTTGGTGAAATTTTATATTTTATGTACACTATATAATATAAATTTGGTGTACTTTCATATTTAATGTACAGTATATAGCGTATATTTGGTGACATTTGATATTTGATATACAGTACATAATATATATTTGTTGAAATTTGATATTTTTTGTACAGTATATAATATATATTTTTTGAAATTTTATATTTTATGTACAGTATATAATATATATTTGGTGTACTTTCATATTTTATGTACAGTACATAGTATATATTTGGTGACATTTGATATTTTCTGTACAGTGTATAATATATATTTGGTGAAATTTTATATTTTATGTACAGTATATAATATATATTTGGTGTACTTTCATATTTAATGTACAGTATATAGTATATATTTGGTGACATTTGATATTTTATACACAGTTTATAATATATATTTGTTGAAATTTGATATTTTATGTACAGTATATAATATATATTTGGTGAAATTTTATATTTTATGTACAGTATATAATATATATTTGGTGTACTTTCATATTTTATGTACAGTATAGAGTATATATTTGGTGATATTTGATATTTTATGTAAAGTATATAATATATATTTGTTGAAATTTGATATTTTATGTATAGTATATAATATATATTTGTTGAAATTTGATATTTTATGTACAGTATATAATATATATTTGTTGAAGTTTGATATTTTATGTACAGTATATAATATATATTTGGTGAAATTTTATATTTTATGTACAGTATATAATATATATTTGGTGTACTTTCATATTTTATGTACAGTATATAGCATATATTTGGTGACATTTGATATTTTATGTACAGTATATAATACATATTTGTTGAAATTTGATATTTTATGTATAGTATATAATATATTTTTGGAGAAATTTTATATTTTATGTACAGTATATAATATATATTTGGTGTACTTTCATATTTTATTTACAGTATATAATATATATTTGGTGAAATTTGATATTTTCTATACAGTATATAATATATATTTGTTGAAATTTGATATTTTATGTACAGTATATAATATATATTTTTTGAAATTTTATATTTTATGTACAGTATATAATATATATTTGGTGTACTTTCATATTTTATGTACAGTATATAGTATATATTTGGTGACATTTGATATTTTATGTACAGTGTATAATATATATTTGGTGAAATTTTATATTTTATGTACAGTACATAATATATATTTGGTGTAATTTCATATTTAATGTACAGTATATAGTATATATTTGGTGACATTTGATATTTTATATACAGCATATTATATATATTTGTTGAAATTTGATATTTTATGTACAGTATATAATATACATTTGGTGTACTTTCATATTTTATGTACAGTATATAGTATATATTTGGTGACATTTGATATTTTATGTAGTGTGTATAATATATATTTGGGGAAATTTTATATTTTATGTACAGTATATAATATATATTTGGTGTACTTTCATATTTTATGTACAGTATATAGTATATATTTGGTGACATTTGATATTTTATATACAATAAATAAGATATTATTCTTGAAATTTGATATTTTATGTACAGTATATACTATGTGTTTGGTGAAATTTGATATTATAGCTACAGTATATAATATATATTTGTTGAAATTTGATATTTTATGTACAGTATATAATATATATTTAGTGAAATTTTATAATTTATGTACAGTATATAAGATATATTTGGTGTACTTTCATATTTTATGTATAGTATATAGTATATATTTGGTGACATTTGATATTTTATATAGAGTATATAATATATATTTGTTAAAATTTGATATTTTATGTACAGTATATAATATATATTTTTTGAAATTTTATATTTTATGTACAGTATATAATATATATTTGGTGTACTTTCATATTTTATGTACAGTATATAGTATATATTTGGTGACATTTGATATTTTATGTACAGTGTATAATATATATTTGCTGAAATTTTATATTTTATGTACAGTATATAATATATATTTGGTGTACTTTCATATTTTATGTACAGTATATAGTATATATTTGGTGACATTTGATATTTTATGTACAGTGTATAATATATATTTGGTGAAATTTTATATTTTATGTACAGTATATAATATATATTTGGTGTAATTTCATATTTTATGTACAGTATATAGTATATATTTGGTGACATTTGATATTTTATATACAATAAATAAGATATTATTCTTGAAATTTGATATTTTATGTACAGTATGTACTATATGTTTGGTGAAATTTGATATTATAGGTACAGTATATAGTATATATTTGGTGAAATTTGATATTTTATATACAGTATATAATATATATTTGTTGAAATTTGATATTTTATGTACAGTATATAATATATATTTGGTGAAATTTTATATTTTATGTACAGTATATAAGATATATTTGGTGTACTTTCATATTTTATGTACAGTATATAGTATATATTTGGTGACATTTGATATTTTATATACAGTATATAATATATATTTGTTAAAATTTGATATTTTATGTACAGTATATAATATATATTTTTTGAAATTTTATATTTTATGTACAGTATATAATATATATTTGGTGTACTTTCATATTTTATGTACAGTATATAGTATATATTTGGTGACATTTGATATTTTATGTACAGTGTATAATATATATTTGGTGAAGTTTTATATTTTATGTACAGTATATAATATATATTTGGTGTACTTTCATATTTTATGTACAGTATATAGTATATATTTGGTGACATTTGATATTTTATATACAATAAATAAGATATTATTCTTGAAATTTGATATTTTATGTACAGTATATACTATATGTTTGGTGAAATTTGATATTATAGGTACAGTATATAATATATATTTGTTGAAATTTGATATTTTATGTTCAGTATATAATATATATTTGGTGAAATTTTATATTTTATGTACAGTATATAAGATATATTTGGTGTACTTTCATATTTTATGTACAGTATATAGTATATATTTGGTGACATTTGATATTTTATATACAGTATATAATATATATTTGTTAAAATTTGATATTTTATGTACAGTATATAATATATATTTTTTGAAATTTTATATTTTATGTACACTATATAATATATATTTGGTGTACTTTCATATTTTATGTACAGTATATAGTATATATTTGGTGACATTTGATATTTTATGTACAGTGTATAATATATATTTGGTGAAATTTTATATTTTATGTACAGTATATAATATATATTTGGTGTACTTTCATATTTTATGTACAGTATATAGTATATATTTGGTGACATTTGATATTTTATATACAATAAATAAGATATTATTCTTGAAATTTGATATTTTATGTACAGTATATACTATATGTTTGGTGAAATTTGTTATTATAGGTACAGTATATAGTATATATTTGGTGAAATTTGATATTTTATATACAGTATATAATATATATTTGGTGAAATTTGATATTTTATGTACAGTATATAATATATATTTGGTGTACTTTCATATTTTATTTACAGTATATAGTATATATTTGGTGACATTTGATATTTTATGTACAGTGTATAATATATATTTGGTGAAATTTTATATTTTATGTACAGCATATAATATATATTTGGTGTACTTTCATATTTTATGTACAGTATATAGTATATATTTGGTGACATTTGATATTTTATGTACAGTGTATAATATATATTTGGTGAAATTTTATATTTTATGTACAGCATATAATATATATTTGGTGTACTTTCATATTTTATGTACAGTATATAGTATATATTTGGTGACATTTGATATTTTATGTACAGTGTATAATATATATTTGGTGAAATTTTATATTTTATGTACAGTATATAATATATATTTGGTGTACTTTCATATTTTATGTACAGTATATAGTATATATTTGGTGACATTTGATATTTTATATACTTTTGTTTACAATATATAGTATATATTTGGTGTCTTTTGACTTTTTATATACAGTATACAATATATATTTGTTGAAATTTGATATCTTATGTACAGTATATAATATATATTTTTTGAAATTTTACATTTTATGTACAGTATATAATATATATTTAGTGTACTTTCATATTTTATGTACAGTATATAGTATATATTTGGTGACATTTGATATTTTATGTACAGTGTATAATATATATTTGGTGAAATTTTATATTTTATGTACAGTATATAATATATATTTGGTGTACTTTCATATTTTATGTACAGTATATAGTGTATATTTGGTGACATTTGATATTTTATATACAATAAATAAGATATGTTTCTTGAAATTTGATATTTTATGTACAGTATATACTATATATTTGGTGAAATTTGACATTATAGGTACAGTATAAAATATATGTTTGGTGAAATTTGATATTTTATATACAGTATATAATATATATTTGGTGAAATTTGATATTTTATGTACAGTATATAATATATATTTTTTGAAATTTTATATTTTGTGTACAGTATATAATATATATTTGGTGGACTTTCATATTTTATGTACAGTATATAGTATATATTTGGTGACCTTTGATATTTTATGTACGGTGTATAATATATATTTGGTGACATTTTATATTTTATGTACAGTATATAATATATATTTGGTGTACTTTCATATTTTATGTACAGTATATAGTATATATTTGGTGACATTTGATATTTTATATACAATATATAATATATATTTGTTGAAATTTGATACTTTATGTACAGTGTATAATATATATTTGGTGAAATTTTATATTTTATGTACAGTATATAATATATATTTGGTGTACTTTCATATTTTATGTACAGTATATAGTATATATTTGGTGACATTTGATATTTTATATACAATAAATAAGATATGTTTCTTGAAATTTGATATTTTATGTACAGTATATACTATATATTCGGTGAAATTTTATATTTTATGTACAGTATATAAGATATATTTGGTGTACTTTCATATTTTATGTACAGTATATAGTATATATTTGGTGACATTTGATATTTTATGTACAGTATATAATATATATTTGTTGAAATTTGATATTTTATGTATAGTATATAATACATATTTGGTGAAATTTCATATTTTATATACCGTATATAATATATATTTGGTGTACTTTCATATTTTATGTACAGTATATAGTACATATTTGGTGACAGTTGATATTTTATGTACAGTATATAATATATATTTTTTGAAATTTTATATTTTATGTACAGTATATAATATATATTTGGTGTACTTTCATCTTTTGTGTACAGTATATAGTATATATTTGGTGACTTTTGACATTTTATATACAGTATATAATATATATTTGTTGAAATTTGATATCTTATTTACAGTGTATAATATATATTTTTTGAAATTTTATATTTTATGTACAGTATATAATATATATTTGGTGTACTTTCATATTTTATGTACAGTATATAGTATATATTTGGTGACATTTGATATTTTATGTACAGTGTATTATATATATTTGGTGAAATTTTATATTTTATGTACAGTATATAATATATATTTGGTGTACTTTCATATTTTATGTACAGTATATAGTGTATATTTGGTGACATTTGATATTTTATATACAATAATTAAGATATGTTTCTTGAAATTTGATATTTTATGTACAGTATATACTATATATTTGGTGAAATTTGACATTATAGGTACAGTATATAATATATGTTTGGTGAAATTTGATATTTTATATACAGTATATAATATATATTTGGTGAAATTTGATATTTTATGTACAGTATATAATATATATTTTTTGAAATTTTATATTTTATGTACAGTATATAATATATATTTGGTGGACTTTCATATTTTATGTACAGTATATAGTATATATTTGGTGACCTTTGATATTTTATGTACAGTGAATAATATATATTTGGTGAAATTTTATATTTTATGTACAGTATATAATATATATTTGGTGTACTTTCATATTTTATGTACAGTATATAGTATATATTTGGTGACATTTGATATTTTATATACAATATATAATATATATTTGTTGAAATTTGATATTTTATGTACAGTATATAATATATATTTGGTGAAATTATATATTTTATGTACAGTATATAAGATATATTTGGTGTACTTTCATATTTTATGTACAGTATATAGTATATATTTGGTGACATTTGATATTTTATATACAATAAATAAGATATGTTTCTTGAAATTTGATATTTTATGTACAGTATATACTATATATTTGGTGAAATTTTATATTTTATGTACAGTATATAAGATATATTTGGTGTACTTTTATTTTATGTACAGTATATAGTATATATTTGGTGACATTTGATATTTTATATACAATATATAATATATATTTGTTGAAATTTGAAATTTTATGTACAGTATATAATTTATATTTGGTGAAATTTGGTATTTTATGTACAGTATATAATGTATATTTGGTGTACTTTCATATTTAATGTACAGTATATAGTATATATTTGGTGACATTTCATATTTTATGTACAGTATATAATATATATTTTTTGAAATTTTATATTTTATGTACAGTATATAATATATATTTGGTGTACTTTCATATTTTATGTACAGTATATAGTACATATTTGATGACATTTGATATTTTATGTACAGTGTAGAATATATATTTGATGAAATTTTATATTTTATGTAAAGTATATGATATATATTTGGTGTACTTTCATATTTTATGTACAGTATATAGTATATATTTGGTGACATTTGAGATTTTATGTACAGTGTATAATATATATTTGGTGAAATTTTATATTTTATGTACACTATATAATATAAATTTGGTGTACTTTCATATTTAATGTACAGTATATAGCGTATATTTGGCGACATTTGATATTTGATATACAGTACATAATATATATTTGTTGAAATTTGATATTTTTTGTACAGTATATAATATATATTTTTTGAAATTTTATATTTTATGTACAGTATATAATATATATTTGGTGTACTTTCATATTTTATGTACAGTACATAGTATATATTTGGTGACATTTGATATTTTCTGTACAGTGTATAATATATATTTGGTGAAATTTTATATTTTATGTACAGTATATAATATATATTTGGTGTACTTTCATATTTAATGTACAGTATATAGTATATATTTGGTGACATTTGATATTTTATACACAGTTTATAATATATATTTGTTGAAATTTGATATTTTATGTACAGTATATAATATATATTTGGTGAAATTTTATATTTTATGTACAGTATATAATATATATTTGGTGTACTTTCATATTTTATGTACAGTATATAGTATATATTTGGTGACATTTGATATTTTATATACAGTATATAATATATATTTGTTAAAATTTGATATTTTATGTAAAGTATATAATATATATTTTTTGAAATTTTATATTTTATGTACAGTATATAATATATATTTGGTGTACTTTCATATTTTATGTACAGTATATAGTATATATTTGGTGACATTTGATATTTTATGTACAGTGTATAATATATATTTGGTGAAATTTTATATTTTATGTACAGTATATAATATATATTTGGTGTACTTTCATATTTTATGTACAGTATATAGCATATATTTGGTGACATTTGATATTTTATGTACAGTATATAATACATATTTGTTGAAATTTGATATTTTATGTATAGTATATAATATATTTTTGGAGAAATTTTATATTTTATGTACAGTATATAATATATATTTGGTGTACTTTCATATTTTATTTACAGTATATAATATATATTTGGTGAAATTTGATATTTTCTATACAGTATATAATATATATTTGTTGAAATTTGATATTTTATGTACAGTATATAATATATATTTTTGAAATTTTATATTTTATGTACAGTATATAATATATATTTGGTGTACTTTCATATTTTATGTACAGTATATAGTATATATTTGGTGACATTTGATATTTTATGTACAGTGTATAATATATATTTGGTGAAATTTTATATTTTATGTACAGTACATAATATATATTTGGTGTACTTTCATATTTAATGTACAGTATATAGTATATATTTGGTGACATTTGATATTTTATATACAGCATATTATATATATTTGTTGAAATTTGATATTTTATGTACAGTATATAATATAC
Source organism: Gorilla gorilla gorilla (assembly GCF_029281585.2). Taxonomy (NCBI): domain Eukaryota; kingdom Metazoa; phylum Chordata; class Mammalia; order Primates; family Hominidae; genus Gorilla; species Gorilla gorilla. The sequence continues at coordinate 82,451,530 of NC_073227.2, read as the reverse complement.
ATTTGGTGTACTTTCATATTTTATGTGCTGTATATAGTATATATTTGGTGTCTTTTGATATTTTATGTACAGTATATAATATATATTTGTTGAAATTTGATATTTTATGTATAGTATATAATATATATTTGGTGAAATTTGATATTTTATGTACAGTATATAATATATATTTGGTGTACTGTCATATTTTATGTACAGTATATAATATATATTTGGTGAAATTTGATATTTTGTATACAGTATATAATATATATTTGTTGAAATTTGATATTTTATGTAAAGTATATAATATATAATTGGTGAAATTTTATATTTTATGTACAGTACATAATATATATTTGGTGTACTTTCTTATTTTATGTACAGTATATAATATATATTTGCTGAAATTTGATATTTTGTATACAGTATATAATATATATTTGTTGAAATTTGATATTTTATGTACAGTATATAATATATATTTTTTGAAAATTTATATTTTATGTACAGTATATAATATATATTTGGTGTACTTTCATATTTTGTGTACAGTATATAGTATATATTTGGTGACTTTTGACATTTAATATACAGTATACAATATATATTTGTTGAAATTTGATATCTTATGTACAGTATATAATATATATTTTTTGAAATTTTACATTTTATTTACAGTATATAATATATATTTGGTGTACTTTCATATTTTATGTACAGTATATAGTATATATTTGGTGACATTTGATATTTTATGTACAGTGTATAATATATATTTGGTGAAATTTTATATTTTATGTACAGTATATAATATATATTTGGTGTACTTTCATATTTCATGTACAGTATATAGTATATATTTGGTGACATTTGATATTTTATATACAATAAATAAGATATTATTCTTGAAATTTGATATTTTATGTACAGTATATACTATATGTTTGGTGAAATTTGATATTATAGGTACAGTATATAATATATATTTGTTGAAATTTGATATTTTATGTACAGTATATAATATATATTTGGTGAAATTTTATATTTTATGTACAGTATATAAGATATATTTGGTGTACTTTCATATTTTATGTACAGTATATAGTATATATTTGGTGACATTTGATATTTTATATACAGTATATAATATATATTTGTTAAAATTTGATATTTTATGTAAAGTATATAATATATATTTTTTGAAATTTTATATTTTATGTACAGTATATAATATATATTTGGTGTACTTTCATATTTTATGTACAGTATATAGTATATATTTGGTGACATTTGATATTTTATGTACAGTGTATAATATATATTTGGTGAAATTTTATATTTTATGTACAGTATATAATATATATTTGGTGTACTTTCATATTTTATGTACAGTATATAGTATATATTTGGTGACATTTGATATTTTATATACAATAAATAAGATATTATTCTTGAAATTTGATATTTTATGTACAGTATATACTATATGTTTGGTGAAATTTGATATTATAGGTACAGTATATAATATATATTTGTTGAAATTTGATATTTTATGTACAGTATATAATATATATTTGGTGAAATTTTATATTTTATGTACAGTATATAAGATATATTTGGTGTACTTTCATATTTTATGTACAGTATATAGTATATATTTGGTGACATTTGATATTTTATATACAGTATATAATATATATTTGTTAAAATTTGATATTTTATGTAAAGTATATAATATATATTTTTTGAAATTTTATATTTTATGTACAGTATATAATATATATTTGGTGTACTTTCATATTTTATGTACAGTATATAGTATATATTTGGTGACATTTGATATTTTATGTACAGTGTATAATATATATTTGGTGAAATTTTATATTTTATGTACAGTATATAATATATATTTGGTGTACTTTCATATTTTATGTACAGTATATAGTATATATTTGGTGACATTTGATATTTTATATACAATAAATAAGATATTATTCTTGAAATTTGATATTTTATGTACAGTATATACTATATGTTTGGTGAAATTTGATATTATAGGTACAGTATATAATATATATTTGTTGAAATTTGATATTTTATGTACAGTATATAATATATATTTGGTGAAATTTTATATTTTATGTACAGTATATAAGATATATTTGGTGTACTTTCATATTTTATGTACAGTATATAGTATATATTTGGTGACATTTGATATTTTATATACAGTATATAATATATATTTGTTAAAATTTGATATTTTATGTACAGTATATAATATATATTTTTTGAAATTTTATATTTTATGTACAGTATATAATATATATTTGGTGTACTTTCATATTTTATGTACAGTATATAGTATATATTTGGTGACATTTGATATTTTATGTACAGTGTATAATATATATTTGGTGAAATTTTATATTTTATGTACAGTATATAATATATATTTGGTGTACTTTCATATTTTATGTACAGTATATAGTATATATTTGGTGACATTTGATATTTTATATACAATAAATAAGATATTATTCTTGAAATTTGATATTTTATGTACAGTATATACTATATGTCTGGTGAAATTTGATATTATAGGTACAGTATATAATATATATTTGTTGAAATTTGATATTTTATGTACAGTATATAATATATATTTGTTGAAATTTGATATTTTATGTACAGTATATAATATATATTTGGTGAAATTTTATATTTTATGTACAGTATATAAGATATATTTGGTGTACTTTCATATTTTATGTACAGTATATAGTATATATTTGGTGACATTTGATATTTTATATACAGTATATAATATATATTTGTTAAAATTTGATATTTTATGTACAGTATATAATATATATTTTTTGAAATTTTATATTTTATGTCCAGTATATAAGATATATTTTGTGTACTTTCATATTTTATGTACAGTATATAGCATATATTTGGTGACATTTGATATTTTATGTACAGTGTATAATATATACTTGGTGAAATTTTATATTTTATGTACAGTATATAATATATATTTGGTGTACTTTCATATTTCATGTACAGTATATAGTATATATTTGGTGACATTTGATATTTTATATACAATAAATAAGATATTATTCTTGAAATTTGATATTTTATGTACAGTATATACTATATGTTTGGTGAAATTTGATATTATAGGTACAGTATATAATATATATTTGTTGAAATTTGATATTTTATGTACAGTATATAATATATATTTGGTGAAATTTTATATTTTATGTACAGTATATAAGATATATTTGGTGTACTTTCATATTTTATGTACAGTATATAGTATATATTTGGTGACATTTGATATTTTATATACAGTATATAATATATATTTGTTAAAATTTGATATTTTATGTAAAGTATAAAATATATATTTTTTGAAATTTTATATTTTATGTACAGTATATAATATATATTTGGTGTACTTTCATATTTTATGTACAGTATATAGTATATATTTGGTGACATTTGATATTTTATGTACAGTGTATAATATATATTTCGTGAAATTTTATATTTTATGTACATTATATAATATATATTTGGTGTACTTTCATATTTTATGTACAGTATATAGTATATATTTGGTGACATTTGATATTTTATATACAATAAATAAGATATTATTCTTGAAATTTGATATTTTATGTACAGTATATACTATATGTTTGGTGAAATTTGATATTATAGGTACAGTATATAATATATATTTGTTGAAATTTGATATTTTATGTACAGTATATAATATATATTTGGTGAAATTTTATATTTTATGTACAGTATATAAGATATATTTGGTGGACTTTCATATTTTATGTACAGTATATAGTATATATTTGGTGACATTTGATATTTTATATACAGTATATAATATATATTTGTTAAAATTTGATATTTTATGTACAGTATATAATATATATTTTTTGAAATTTTATATTTTATGTACAGTATATAATATATATTTGGTGTACTTTCATATTTTATGTACAGTATATAGTATATATTTGGTGACATTTGATATTTTATGTACAGTGTATAATATATATTTGATGAAATTTTATATTTTATGTACAGTATATAATATATATTTGGTGTACTTTCATATTTTATGTACAGTATATAGTATATATTTGGTGACATTTGATATTTTATATACAATAAATAAGATATTATTCTTGAAATTTGATATTTTATGTACAGTATATAGTATATGTTTGGTGAAATTTGATATTATAGGTACAGTATATAAGATATATTTGGTGTACTTTCATATTTTATGTACAGTTTATAGTATATATTTGGTGACATTTGATATTTTATATTCAGTATATAATATATATTTGTTAAAATTTGATATTTTATGTACAGTATATAATATATATTTTCTGAAATTTTATATTTTATGTACAGTATATAATATATATTTGGTGTACTTTCATATTTTATGTACAGTATATAGTATATATTTGGTGACATTTGATATTTTTTGTACAGTGTATAATATATATTTGGTGAAATTTTATATTTTATGTACAGTATATAATATATATTTGGTGTACTTTCATATTTTATGTACAGTATATAGTATATATTTGGTGACATTTGATATTTTATATACAATAACTAAGATATTATTCTTGAAATTTGATATTTTATGTACAGTATATACTATATGTTTGGTGAAATTTGATATTATAGGTACAGTATATAATATATATTTGTTGAAATTTGATATTTTATGTACAGTATATAATATATATTTGGTGAAATTTTATATTTTATGTACAGTATATAAGATATATTTGGTGTACTTTCATATTTTATGTACAGTATATAGTATATATTTGGTGACATTTGATATTTTATATACAGTATATAATATATATTTGTTAAAATTTGATATTTTATGTACAGTATATAATATATATTTTTTGAAATTTTATATTTTATGTCCAGTATATAAGATATATTTTGTGTACTTTCATATTTTATGTACAGTATATAGCATATATTTGGTGACATTTGATATTTTATGTACAGTGTATAATATATACTTGGTGAAATTTTATATTTTATGTACAGTATATAATATATATTTGGTGTACTTTCATATTTCATGTACAGAATATAGTATATATTTGGTGACATTTGATATTTTATATACAATAAATAAGATATTATTCTTGAAATTTGATATTTTATGTACAGTATATACTATATGTTTGGTGAAATTTGATATTATAGGTACAGTATGTAATATATATTTGTTGAAATTTGATATTTTATGTACAGTATATAATATATATTTGGTGAAATTTTATATTTTATGTACAGTATATAAGATATATTTGGTGTACTTTCATATTTTATGTACAGTATATAGTATATATTTGGTGACATTTGATATTTTATATACAGTATATAATGTATATTTGTTAAAATTTGATATTTTATGTAAAGTATATAATATATATTTTTTGAAATTTTATATTTTATGTACAGTATATAATATATATTTGGTGTACTTTCATATTTTATGTACAGTATATAGTATATATTTGGTGACATTTGATATTTTATGTACAGTGTATAATATATATTTGGTGAAATTTTATATTTTATGTACAGTATATAATATATATTTGGTGTACTTTCATATTTTATGTACAGTATATAGTATATATTTGGTGACATTTGATATTTTATATACAATAAATAAGATATTATTCTTGAAATTTGATATTTTATGTACAGTATATACTATATGTTTGGTGAAATTTGATATTATAGGTACAGTATATAATATATATTTGTTGAAATTTGATATTTTATGTACAGTATATAATATATATTTGGTGAAATTTTATATTTTATGTACAGTATATAAGATATATTTGGTGTACTTTCATATTTTATGTACAGTATATAGTATATATTTGGTGACATTTGATATTTTATATACAGTATATAATATATATTTGTTAAAATTTGATATTTTATGTAAAGTATATAATATATATTTTTTGAAATTTTATATTTTATGTACAGTATATAATATATATTTGGTGTACTTTCATATTTTATGTACAGTATATAGTATATATTTGGTGACATTTGATATTTTATGTACAGTGTATAATATATATTTGGTGAAATTTTATATTTTATGTACAGTATATAATATATATTTGGTGTACTTTCATATTTTATGTACAGTATATAGTATATATTTGGTGACATTTGATATTTTATATACAATAAATAAGATATTATTCTTGAAATTTGATATTTTATGTACAGTATATACTATATGTTTGGTGAAATTTGATATTATAGGTACAGTATATAATATATATTTATTGAAATTTGATATTTTATGTACAGTATATAATATATATTTGGTGAAATTTTATATTTTATGTACAGTATATAAGATATATTTGGTGTACTTTCATATTTTATGTACACTATATAGTATATATTTGGTGACATTTGATATTTTATATTCAGTTTATAATATATATTTGTTAAAATTTGATATTTTATGTACAGTATATAATATATATTTTCTGAAATTTTATATTTTATGTACAGTATATAATATATATTTGGTGTACTTTCATATTTTATGTACAGTATATAGTATATATTTGGTGACATTTGATATTTTATGTACAGTGTATAATATATATTTGTTGAAATTTTATATTTTATGTACAGTATATAATATATATTTGGTGTACTTTCATATTTTATGTACAGTATATAGTATATATTTGGTGACATTTGATATTTTATATACAATAAATAAGATATTATTCTTGAAATTTGATATTTTATGTACAGTATATACTATATGTTTGGTGAAATTTGATATTATAGGTACAGTATATAATATATATTTGTTGAAATTTGATATTTTATGTACAGTATATAATATATATTTGGTGAAATTTTATATTTTATGTACAGTATATAAGATATATTTGGTGTACTTTCATATTTTATGTACAGTATATAGTATATATTTGGTGACATTTGATATTTTATATACAGTATATAATATATATTTGTTAAAATTTGATATTTTATGTACAGTATATAATATATATTTTTTGAAATTTTATATTTTATGTACAGTATATAAGATATATTTTGTGTACTTTCATATTTTATGTACAGTATATAGCATATATTTGGTGACATTTGATATTTTATGTACAGTGTATAATATATACTTGGTGAAATTTTATATTTTATGTACAGTATATAATATATATTTGGTGTACTTTCATATTTCATGTACAGTATATAGTATATATTTGGTGACATTTGATATTTTATATACAATAAATAAGATATTATTCTTGAAATTTGATATTTTATGTACAGTATATACTATATGTTTGGTGAAATTTGATATTATAGGTACAGTATATAATATATATTTGTTGAAATTTGATATTTTATGTACAGTATATAATATATATTTGGTGAAATTTTATATTTTATGTACAGTATATAAGATATATTTGGTGTACTTTCATATTTTATGTACAGTATATAGTATATATTTGGTGACATTTGATATTTTATATACAGTATATAATATATATTTGTTAAAATTTGATATTTTATGTACAGTATATAATATATATTTTTTGAAATTTTATATTTTATGTACAGTATATAATATATATTTGGTGTACTTTCATATTTTATGTACAGTATATAGTATATATTTGGTGACATTTGATATTTTATATACAGTATATAATATATATTTGTTAAAATTTGATATTTTATGTACAGTATATAATATATATTTTTTGAAATTTTATATTTTATGTACAGTATATAATATATATTTGGTGTACTTTCATATTTCATGTACAGTATATAGTATATATTTGGTGACATTTGATATTTTATATACAATAAATAAGATATTATTCTTGAAATTTGATATTTTATGTACAGTATATACTATATGTTTGGTGAAATTTGATATTATAGGTACAGTATGTAATATATATTTGTTGAAATTTGATATTTTATGTACAGTATATAATATATATTTGGTGAAATTTTATATTTTATGTACAGTATATAAGATATATTTGGAGTACTTTCATATTTTATGTACAGTATATAGTATATATTTGGTGACATTTGATATTTTATATACAGTATATAATATATATTTGTTAAAATTTGATATTTTATGTAAAGTATATAATATATATTTTTTGAAATTTTATATTTTATGTACAGTATATAAGATATATTTGGTGTACTTTCATATTTTATGTACAGTATATAGTATATATTTGGTGACATTTGATATTTTATATACAGTATATAATATATATTTGTTAAAATTTGATATTTTATGTAAAGTATATAATATATATTTTTTGAAATTTTATATTTTATGTACAGTATATAATATATATTTGGTGTACTTTCATATTTTATGTACAGTATATAGTATATATTTGGTGACATTTGATATTTTATGTACAGTGTATAATATATATTTGGTGAAATTTTATATTTTATGTACAGTATATAATATATATTTGGTGTACTTTCATATTTTATGTACAGTATATAGTATATATTTGGTGACATTTGATATTTTATATACAATAAATTAGATATTATTCTTGAAATTTGATATTTTATGTACAGTATATACTATATGTTTGGTGAAATTTGATATTATAGGTACAGTATATAATATATATTTATTGAAATTTGATATTTTATGTACAGTATATAATATATATTTGGTGAAATTTTATATTTTATGTACAGTATATAAGATATATTTGGTGTACTTTCATATTTTATGTACAGTTTATAGTATATATTTGGTGACATTTGATATTTTATATTCAGTATATAATATATATTTGTTAAAATTTGATATTTTATGTACAGTATATAATATATATTTTCTGAAATTTTATATTTTATGTACAGTATATAATATATATTTGGTGTACTTTCATATTTTATGTACAGTATATAGTATATATTTGGTGACATTTGATATTTTATGTACAGTGTATAATATATATTTGGTGAAATTTTATATTTTATGTACAGTATATAATATATATTTGGTGTACTTTCATATTTTATGTACAGTATATAGTATATATTTGGTGACATTTGATATTTTATATACAATAAATAAGATATTATTCTTGAAATTTGATATTTTATGTACAGTATATACTATATGTTTGGTGAAATTTGATATTATAGGTACAGTATATAATATATATTTATTGAAATTTGATATTTTATGTACAGTATATAATATATATTTGGTGAAATTTTATATTTTATGTACAGTATATAAGATATATTTGGTGTACTTTCATATTTTATGTACAGTATATAGTATATATTTGGTGACATTTGATATTTTATATACAGTATATAATATATATTTGTTAAAATTTGATATTTTATGTACAGTATATAATATATATTTTTTGAAATTTTATATTTTATGTCCAGTATATAAGATATATTTTGTGTACTTTCATATTTTATGTACAGTATATAGCATATATTTGGTGACATTTGATATTTTATGTACAGTGTATAATATATACTTGGTGAAATTTTATATTTTATGTACAGTATATAATATATATTTGGTGTACTTTCATATTTCATGTACAATATATAGTATATATTTGGTGACATTTGATATTTTATATACAATAAATAAGATATTATTCTTGAAATTTGATATTTTATGTACAGTATATACTATATGTTTGGTGAAATTTGATATTATAGGTACAGTATGTAATATATATTTGTTGAAATTTGATATTTTATGTACAGTATATAATATATATTTGGTGAAATTTTATATTTTATGTACAGTATATAAGATATATTTGGTGTACTTTCATATTTTATGTACAGTATATAGTATATATTTGGTGACATTTGATATTTTATATACAGTATATAATATATATTTGTTAAAATTTGATATTTTATGTACAGTATATAATATATATTTTTTGAAATTTTATATTTTATGTCCAGTATATAAGATATATTTTGTGTACTTTCATATTTTATGTACAGTATATAGCATATATTTGGTGACATTTGATATTTTAGGTACAGTGTATAATATATACTTGGTGAAATTTTATATTTTATGTACAGTATATAATATATATTTGGTGTACTTTCATATTTCATGTACAGTATATAGTATATATTTGGTGACATTTGATATTTTATATACAATAAATAAGATATTATTCTTGAAATTTGATATTTTATGTACAGTATATACTATATGTTTGGTGAAATTTGATATTATAGGTACAGTATATAATATATATTTGTTGAAATTTGATATTTTATGTACAGTATATAATATATATTTGGTGAAATTTTATATTTTATGTACAGTATATAAGATATATTTGGTGTACTTTCATATTTTATGTACAGTATATAGTATATATTTGGTGACATTTGATATTTTATATACAGTATATAATATATATTTGTTAAAATTTGATATTTTATGTAAAGTATATAATATATATTTTTTGAAATTTTATATTTTATGTACAGTATATAATATATATTTGGTGTACTTTCATATTTTATGTACAGTATATAGTATATATTTGGTGACATTTGATATTTTATGTACAGTGTATAATATATATTTGGTGAAATTTTATATTTTATGTACAGTATATAATATATATTTGGTGTACTTTCATATTTTATGTACAGTATATAGTATATATTTGGTGACATTTGATATTTTATATACAATAAATAAGATATTATTCTTGAAATTTGATATTTTATGTACAGTATATACTATATGTTTGGTGAAATTTGATATTATAGGTACAGTATATAATATATATTTGTTGAAATTTGATATTTTATGTACAGTATATAATATATATTTGGTGAAATTTTATATTTTATGTACAGTATATAAGATATATTTGGTGGACTTTCATATTTTATGTACAGTATATAGTATATATTTGGTGACATTTGATATTTTATATACAGTATATAATATATATTTGTTAAAATTTGATATTTTATGTACAGTATATAATATATATTTTTTGAAATTTTATATTTTATGTACAGTATATAATATATATTTGGTGTACTTTCATATTTTATGTACAGTATATAGTATATATTTGGTGACATTTGATATTTTATGTACAGTGTATAATATATATTTGATGAAATTTTATATTTTATGTACAGTATATAATATATATTTGGTGTACTTTCATATTTTATGTACAGTATATAGTATATATTTGGTGACATTTGATATTTTATATACAATAAATAAGATATTATTCTTGAAATTTGATATTTTATGTACAGTATATAGTATATGTTTGGTGAAATTTGATATTATAGGTACAGTATATAATATATATTTATTGAAATTTGATATTTTATGTACAGTATATAATATATATTTGGTGAAATTTTATATTTTATGTACAGTATATAAGATATATTTGGTGTACTTTCATATTTTATGTACAGTTTATAGTATATATTTGGTGACATTTGATATTTTATATTCAGTATATAATATATATTTGTTAAAATTTGATATTTTATGTACAGTATATAATATATATTTTCTGAAATTTTATATTTTATGTACAGTATATAATATATATTTGGTGTACTTTCATATTTTATGTACAGTATATAGTATATATTTGGTGACATTTGATATTTTATGTACAGTGTATAATATATATTTGGTGAAATTTTATATTTTATGTACAGTATATAATATATATTTGGTGTACTTTCATATTTTATGTACAGTATATAGTATATATGTGGTGACATTTGATATTTTATATACAATAACTAAGATATTATTCTTGAAATTTGATATTTTATGTACAGTATATACTATAAGTTTGGTGAAATTTGATATTATAGGTACAGTATATAATATATATTTGTTGAAATTTGATATTTTATGTACAGTATATAATATATATTTGGTGAAATTTTATATTTTATGTACAGTATATAAGATATATTTGGTGTACTTTCATATTTTATTTACAGTATATAGTATATATTTGGTGACATTTGATATTTTATATACAGTATATAATATATATTTGTTAAAATTTGATATTTTATGTACAGTATATAATATATATTTTTTGAAATTTTATATTTTATGTCCAGTATATAAGATATATTTTGTGTACTTTCATATTTTATGTACAGTATATAGCATATATTTGGTGACATTTGATATTTTATGTACAGTGTATAATATATACTTGGTGAAATTTTATATTTTATGTACAGTATATAATATATATTTGGTGTACTTTCATATTTCATGTACAGTATATAGTATATATTTGGTGACATTTGATATTTTATATACAATAAATAAGATATTATTCTTGAAATTTGATATTTTATGTACAGTATATACTATATGTTTGGTGAAATTTGATATTATAGGTACAGTATGTAATATATATTTGTTGAAATTTGATATTTTATGTACAGTATATAATATATATTTGGTGAAATTTTATATTTTATGTACAGTATATAAGATATATTTGGTGTACTTTCATATTTTATGTACAGTATATAGTATATATTTGGTGACATTTGATATTTTATATACAGTATATAATATATATTTGTTAAAATTTGATATTTTATGTAAAGTATATAATATATATTTTTTGAAATTTTATATTTTATGTACAGTATATAATATATATTTGGTGTACTTTCATATTTTATGTACAGTATATAGTATATATTTGGTGACATTTGATATTTTATGTACAGTGTATAATATATATTTGGTGAAATTTTATATTTTATGTACAGTATATAATATATATTTGGTGTACTTTCATATTTTATGTACAGTATATAGTATATATTTGGTGACATTTGATATTTTATATACAATAAATAAGATATTATTCTTGAAATTTGATATTTTATGTACAGTATATACTATATGTTTGGTGAAATATGATATTATAGGTACAGTATATAATATATATTTGTTGAAATTTGATATTTTATGTACAGTATATAATATATATTTGGTGAAATTTTATATTTTATGTACAGTATATAAGATATATTTGGTGTACTTTCATATTTTATGTACAGTATATAGTATATATTTGGTGACATTTGATATTTTATATACAGTATATAATATATATTTGTTAAAATTTGATATTTTATGTAAAGTATATAATATATATTTTTTGAAATTTTATATTTTATGTACAGTATATAATATATATTTGGTGTACTTTCATATTTTATGTACAGTATATAGTATATATTTGGTGACATTTGATATTTTATGTACAGTGTATAATATATATTTGGTGAAATTTTATATTTTATGAACAGTATATAATATATATTTGGTGTACTTTCATATTTTATGTACAGTATATAGTATATATTTGGTGACATTTGATATTTTATATACAATAAATAAGATATTATTCTTGAAATTTGATATTTTATGTACAGTATATACTATATGTTTGGTGAAATTTGATATTATAGGTACAGTATATAATATATATTTATTGAAATTTGATATTTTATGTACAGTATATAATATATATTTGGTGAAATTTTATATTTTATGTACAGTATATAAGATATATTTGGTGTACTTTCATATTTTATGTACAGTATATAGTATATATTTGGTGACATTTGATATTTTATATTCAGTATATAATATATATTTGTTAAAATTTGATATTTTATGTACAGTATATAATATATATTTTCTGAAATTTTATATTTTATGTACAGTATATAATATATATTTGGTGTACTTTCATATTTTATGTACAGTATATAGTATATATTTGGTGACATTTGATATTTTATGTACAGTGTATAATATATATTTGGTGAAATTTTATATTTTATGTACAGTATATAATATATATTTGGTGTACTTTCATATTTTATGTACAGTATATAGTATATATTTGGTGACATTTGATATTTTATATACAATAAATAAGATATTATTCTTGAAATTTGATATTTTATGTACAGTATATACTATATGTTTGGTGAAATTTGATATTATAGGTACAGTATATAATATATATTTGTTGAAATTTGATATTTTATGTACAGTATATAATATATATTTGGTGAAATTTTATATTTTATGTACAGTATATAAGATATATTTGGTGTACTTTCATATTTTATGTACAGTATATAGTATATATTTGGTGACATTTGATATTTTATATACAGTATATAATATATATTTGTTAAAATTTGATATTTTATGTACAGTATATAATATATATTTTTCGAAATTTTATATTTTATGTACAGTATATAAGATATATTTTGTGTACTTTCATATTTTATGTACAGTATATAGCATATATTTGGTGACATTTGATATTTTATGTACAGTGTATAATATATACTTGGTGAAATTTTATATTTTATGTACAGTATATAATATATATTTGGTGTACTTTCATATTTCATGTACAGTATATAGTATATATTTGGTGACATTTGATATTTTATATACAATAAATAAGATATTATTCTTGAAATTTGATATTTTATGTACAGTATATACTATATGTTTGGTGAAATTTGATATTATAGGTACAGTATATAATATATATTTGTTGAAATTTGATATTTTATGTACAGTATATAATATATATTTGGTGAAATTTTATATTTTATGTACAGTATATAAGATATATTTGGTGTACTTTCATATTTTATGTACAGTATATAGTATATATTTGGTGACATTTGATATTTTATATACAGTATATAATATATATTTGTTAAAATTTGATATTTTATGTACAGTATATAATATATATTTTTTGAAATTTTATATTTTATGTACAGTATATAATATATATTTGGTGTACTTTCATATTTTATGTACAGTATATAGTATATATTTGGTGACATTTGATATTTTATATACAGTATATAATATATATTTGTTAAAATTTGATATTTTATGTACAGTATATAATATATATTTTTTGAAATTTTATATTTTATGTCCAGTATATAAGATATATTTTGTGTACTTTCATATTTTATGTACAGTATATAGCATATATTTGGTGACATTTGATATTTTATGTACAGTGTATAATATATATTTGGTGAAATTTTATATTTTATGTACAGTATATAATATATATTTGGTGTACTTTCATATTTCATGTACAGTATATAGTATATATTTGGTGACATTTGATATTTTATATACAATAAATAAGATATTATTCTTGAAATTTGATATTTTATGTACAGTATATACTATATGTTTGGTGAAATTTGATATTATAGGTACAGTATGTAATATATATTTGTTGAAATTTGATATTTTATGTACAGTATATAATATATATTTGGTGAAATTTTATATTTTATGTACAGTATATAAGATATATTTGGTGTACTTTCATATTTTATGTACAGTATATAGTATATATTTGGTGACATTTGATATTTTATATACAGTATATAATATATATTTGTTAAAATTTGATATTTTATGTAAAGTATATAATATATATTTTTTGAAATTTTATATTTTATGTACAGTATATAAGATATATTTGGTGTACTTTCATATTTTATGTACAGTATATAGTATATATTTGGTGACATTTGATATTTTATATACAGTATATAATATATATTTGTTAAAATTTGATATTTTATGTAAAGTATATAATATATATTTTTTGAAATTTTATATTTTATGTACAGTATATAATATATATTTGGTGTACTTTCATATTTTATGTACAGTATATAGTATATATTTGGTGACATTTGATATTTTATGTACAGTGTATAATATATATTTGGTGAAATTTTATATTTTATGTACAGTATATAATATATATTTGGTGTACTTTCATATTTTATGTACAGTATATAGTATATATTTGGTGACGTTTGATATTTTATATACAATAAATAAGATATTATTCTTGAAATTTGATATTTTATGTACAGTATATACTATATGTTTGGTGAAATTTGATATTATAGGTACAGTATATAATATATATTTGTTGAAATTTGATATTTTATGTACAGTATATAATATATATTTGGTGAAATTTTATATTTTATGTACAGTATATAAGATATATTTGGTGTACTTTCATATTTTATGTACAGTATATAGTATATATTTGGTGACATTTGATATTTTATATACAGTATATAATATATATTTGTTAAAATTTGATATTTTATGTAAAGTATATAATATATATTTTTTGAAATTTTATATTTTATGTACAGTATATAATATATATTTGGTGTACTTTCATATTTTATGTACAGTATATAGTATATATTTGGTGACATTTGATATTTTATGTACAGTGTATAATATATATTTGGTGAAATTTTATATTTTATGTACAGTATATAATATATATTTGGTGTACTTTCATATTTTATGTACAGTATATAGTATATATTTGGTGACATTTGATATTTTATATACAATAAATAAGATATTATTCTTGAAATTTGATATTTTATGTACAGTATATACTATATGTTTGGTGAAATTTGATATTATAGGTACAGTATATAATATATATTTATTGAAATTTGATATTTTATGTACAGTATATAATATATATTTGGTGAAATTTTATATTTTATGTACAGTATATAAGATATATTTGGTGTACTTTCATATTTTATGTACAGTATATAGTATATATTTGGTGACATTTGATATTTTATATTCAGTATATAATATATATTTGTTAAAATTTGATATTTTATGTACAGTATATAATATATATTTTCTGAAATTTTATATTTTATGTACAGTATATAATATATATTTGGTGTACTTTCATATTTTATGTACAGTATATAGTATATATTTGGTGACATTTGATATTTTATGTACAGTGTATAATATATATTTGGTGAAATTTTATATTTTATGTACAGTATATAATATATATTTGGTGTACTTTCATATTTTATGTACAGTATATAGTATATATTTGGTGACATTTGATATTTTATATACAATAAATAAGATATTATTCTTGAAATTTGATATTTTATGTACAGTATATACTATATGTTTGGTGAAATTTGATATTATAGGTACAGTATATACTATATATTTGGTGAAATTTGACATTATAGGTACAGTGTATAATGTATGTTTGGTGAAATTTGATATTTCATATACAGTATATAATATATATTTGATGTAATTTGATATTTTATGTACAGTATATAATATATATTTTTTGAAATTTTATATTTTATGTACAGTATATAATATATATTTGGTGGACTTTCATATTTTATGTACAGTATATAGTATATATTTGGTGACATTTGATATTTTATTTACAGTGTATAATATATATTTGGTGAAATTTTATATTTTATGTACAGTATATAATATATATTTGGTGTACTTTCATATTTTATGTACAGTATATAGTATATATTTGGTGACATTTGATATTTTATATACAATAAATAAGATATTATTCTTGAAATTTGATATTTTATGTACAGTATATACTATATGTTTGGTGAAATTTGATATTATAGGTACAGTATATAATATATATTAGGTGAAATTTGATATTTTATATACAGTATATAATATATATTTGGTGAAATTTGATACTTTATGTACAGTATATAATATACATTTGTTGAAATTTGATATTTTATGTACAGTATATAATATATATTTGGTGTACTTTCATATTTTATTTACAGTATATAGTATATATTTGGTGACATTTGATATTTTATGTACAGTGTTTAATATACATTTGGTGAAATTTTATATTTTATGTACAGTATATAATATATATTTGGTGTACTTTCATATTTATGTACAGTATATAGTATATATTTGGTGACATTTGATGTTTTATGTACAGTGTATAATATATATTTGGTGAAATTTTATATTTTATGTACAGTATATAATATATATTTGGTGTACTTTCATATTTTATGTACAGTATATAGTATATATTTGGTGACATTTGATATTTTATATACAATAAATAAGATATGTTTCTTGAAATTTGATATTTTATGTACAGTATATACTATATATTTGGTGAAATTTTATATTTTATATACAGTATATAAGATATATTTGGTGTACTTTCATATTTTATGTACAGTATATAGTATATATTTGGTGACATTTGATATTTTATATACAATAAATAAGATATGTTTCTTGAAATTTGATATTTTATGTACAGTATATACTATATATTTGGTGAAATTTTATATTTTATGAACAGTATATAAGATATATTTGGTGTACTTTCATATTTTATGTACAGTATTTAGTATATATTTGGTGACATTTGATATTTTATGTACAGTATATAATATATATTTGTTGAAATTTGATATTTTATGTATAGTATATAATATATATTTGGTGAAATTTCATATTTTATATACCATATATAATATATATTTGGTGTACTTTCATATTTTATGTACAGTATATAGTATATATTTGGTGACATTTGATATTTTATATACAATAAAAGATATTATTCTTGAAATTTGATATTTTATGTACAGTATATACTATATGTTTGGTGAAATTTGATATTATAGGTACAGTATATAATATATATTAGGTGAAATTTGATATTTTATATACAGTATATAATATATATTTGGTGAAATTTGATATTTTATGTACAGTATATAGTATACATTTGTTGAAATTTGATATTTTATGTACAGTATATAATATATATTTGGTGTACTTTCATATTTTATTTACAGTATATAGTATATATTTGGTGACATTTGATATTTTATGTACAGTGTATAATATATATTTGGTGAAATTTTATATTTTATGTACAGTATATAATATATATTTGGTGTACTTTCATATTTTGTGTACAGTATATAGTATATATTTGGTGACATTTGACATTTTATATACAGTATATAATATATATTTGTTGAAATTTGGTATTTTATGTACAGTATATAATATATATTTTTTGAAATTTTATATTTTATGTACAGTATATAATATATATTTGGTGTACTTTCATATTTTATGTACAGTACATAGTATATATTTGGTGACATTTGATATTTTATGTACAGTGTATAATATATATTTGGTGAAATTTTATATTTTATGTACAGTATATAATATATATTTGGTGTACTTTCATATTTTATGTACAGTATATAGTGTATATTTGGTGACATTTGATATTTTATACACAGTAAATAAGATATGTTTCTTGAAATTTGATATTTTATGTACAGTATATACTATATGTTTGGTGAAATTTGATATTATAAGTACAGTATATACTATATATTTGGTGAAATTTGACATTATAGGTACAGTGTATAATGTATGTTTGGTGAAATTTGATATTTTATATACAGTATATAATATATATTTGGTGTAATTTGATATTTTATGTACAGTATATAATATATATTTTTTGAAATTTTATATTTTATGTACAGTATATAATATATATTTGGTGGACTTTCATATTTTATGTACAGTATATAGTATATATTTGGTGACATTTGATATTTTATTTACAGTGTATAATATATATTTGGTGAAATTTTATATTTTATGTACAGTATATAATATATATTTGGTGTACTTTCATATTTTATGTACAGTATATAGTATATATTTGGTGACATTTGATATTTTATATACAATAAATAAGATATTATTCTTGAAATTTGATATTTTATGTACAGTATATACTATGTGTTTGGTGAAATTTGATATTATAGGTACAGTATATAATATATATTAGGCGAAATTTGATATTTTATATACAGTATATAATATATATTTGGTGAAATTTGATACTTTATGTACAGTATATAATATACATTTGTTGAAATTTGATATTTTATGTACACTATATAATATATATTTGGTGTACTTTCATATTTTATTTACAGTATATAGTATATATTTGGTGACATTTGATATTTTATGTACAGTGTTTAATATACATTTGGTGAAATTTTATATTTTATGTACAGTATATAATATATATTTGGTGTACTTTCATATTTATGTACAGTATATTGTATATATTTGGTGACATTTGATGTTTTATGTACAGTGTATAATATATATTTGGTGAAATTTTATATTTTATGTACAGTATATAATATATATTTGGTGTACTTTCATATTTTATGTACAGTATATAGTATATATTTGGTGACATTTGATATTTTATATACAATAAATAAGATATGTTTCTTGAAATTTGATATTTTATGTACAGTATATACTATATATTTGGTGAAATTTTATATTTTATATACAGTATATAAGATATATTTGGTGTACTTTCATATTTTATGTACAATATATAGTATATATTTGGTGACATTTGATATTTTATATACAATAAATAAGATATGTTTCTTGAAATTTGATATTTTATGTACAGTATATACTATATATTTGGTGAAATTTTATATTTTATGAACAGTATATAAGATATATTTGGTGTACTTTCATATTTTATGTACAGTATATAGTATATATTTGGTGACATTTGATATTTTATGTACAGTATATAATATATATTTGTTGAAATTTGATATTTTATGTATAGTATATAATATATATTTGGTGAAATTTCATATTTTATATACCATATATAATATATATTTGGTGTACTTTCATATTTTATGTACAGTATATAGTATATATTTGGTGACATTTGATATTTTATATACAATAAAAGATATTATTCTTGAAATTTGATATTTTATGTACAGTATATACTATATGTTTGGTGAAATTTGATATTATAGGTACAGTATATAATATATATTAGGTGAAATTTGATATTTTATATACAGTATATAATATATATTTGGTGAAATTTGATATTTTATGTACAGTATATAGTATACATTTGTTGAAATTTGATATTTTATGTACAGTATATAATATATATTTGGTGTACTTTCATATTTTATTTACAGTATATAATATATATTTGGTGAAATTTGATATTTTCTATACAGTATATAATATATATTTGTTGAAATTTGATATTTTATGTACAGTATATAATATATATTTTTTGAAATTTTATATTTTATGTACAGTATATAATATATATTTGGTGTACTTTCATATTTTATGTACAGTATATAGTATATATTTGGTGACATTTGATATTTTATGTACAGTGTATAATATATATTTGGTGAAATTTTATATTTTATGTACAGTACATAATATATATTTGGTGTACTTTCATATTTAATGTACAGTATATAGTATATATTTGGTGACATTTGATATTTTATATACAGCATATTATATATATTTGTTGAAATTTGATATTTTATGTACAGTATATAATATACATTTGGTGTACTTTCATATTTTATGTGCTGTATATAGTATATATTTGGTGTCTTTTGATATTTTATGTACAGTATATAATATATATTTGTTGAAATTTGATATTTTATGTATAGTATATAATATATATTTGGTGAAATTTGATATTTTATGTACAGTATATAATATATATTTGGTGTACTGTCATATTTTATGTACAGTATATAATATATATTTGGTGAAATTTGATATTTTGTATACAGTATATAATATATATTTGTTGAAATTTGATATTTTATGTAAAGTATATAATATATAATTGGTGAAATTTTATATTTTATGTACAGTACATAATATATATTTGGTGTACTTTCTTATTTTATGTACAGTATATAATATATATTTGCTGAAATTTGATATTTTGTATACAGTATATAATATATATTTGTTGAAATTTGATATTTTATGTACAGTATATAATATATATTTTTTGAAAATTTATATTTTATGTACAGTATATAATATATATTTGGTGTACTTTCATATTTTGTGTACAGTATATAGTATATATTTGGTGACTTTTGACATTTAATATACAGTATACAATATATATTTGTTGAAATTTGATATCTTATGTACAGTATATAATATATATTTTTTGAAATTTTACATTTTATTTACAGTATATAATATATATTTGGTGTACTTTCATATTTTATGTACAGTATATAGTATATATTTGGTGACATTTGATATTTTATGTACAGTGTATAATATATATTTGGTGAAATTTTATATTTTATGTACAGTATATAATATATATTTGGTGTACTTTCATATTTCATGTACAGTATATAGTATATATTTGGTGACATTTGATATTTTATATACAATAAATAAGATATTATTCTTGAAATTTGATATTTTATGTACAGTATATACTATATGTTTGGTGAAATTTGATATTATAGGTACAGTATATAATATATATTTGTTGAAATTTGATATTTTATGTACAGTATATAATATATATTTGGTGAAATTTTATATTTTATGTACAGTATATAAGATATATTTGGTGTACTTTCATATTTTATGTACAGTATATAGTATATATTTGGTGACATTTGATATTTTATATACAGTATATAATATATATTTGTTAAAATTTGATATTTTATGTAAAGTATATAATATATATTTTTTGAAATTTTATATTTTATGTACAGTATATAATATATATTTGGTGTACTTTCATATTTTATGTACAGTATATAGTATATATTTGGTGACATTTGATATTTTATGTACAGTGTATAATATATATTTGGTGAAATTTTATATTTTATGTACAGTATATAATATATATTTGGTGTACTTTCATATTTTATGTACAGTATATAGTATATATTTGGTGACATTTGATATTTTATATACAATAAATAAGATATTATTCTTGAAATTTGATATTTTATGTACAGTATATACTATATGTTTGGTGAAATTTGATATTATAGGTACAGTATATAATATATATTTGTTGAAATTTGATATTTTATGTACAGTATATAATATATATTTGGTGAAATTTTATATTTTATGTACAGTATATAAGATATATTTGGTGTACTTTCATATTTTATGTACAGTATATAGTATATATTTGGTGACATTTGATATTTTATATACAGTATATAATATATATTTGTTAAAATTTGATATTTTATGTAAAGTATATAATATATATTTTTTGAAATTTTATATTTTATGTACAGTATATAATATATATTTGGTGTACTTTCATATTTTATGTACAGTATATAGTATATATTTGGTGACATTTGATATTTTATGTACAGTGTATAATATATATTTGGTGAAATTTTATATTTTATGTACAGTATATAATATATATTTGGTGTACTTTCATATTTTATGTACAGTATATAGTATATATTTGGTGACATTTGATATTTTATATACAATAAATAAGATATTATTCTTGAAATTTGATATTTTATGTACAGTATATACTATATGTTTGGTGAAATTTGATATTATAGGTACAGTATATAATATATATTTGTTGAAATTTGATATTTTATGTACAGTATATAATATATATTTGGTGAAATTTTATATTTTATGTACAGTATATAAGATATATTTGGTGTACTTTCATATTTTATGTACAGTATATAGTATATATTTGGTGACATTTGATATTTTATATACAGTATATAATATATATTTGTTAAAATTTGATATTTTATGTACAGTATATAATATATATTTTTTGAAATTTTATATTTTATGTACAGTATATAATATATATTTGGTGTACTTTCATATTTTATGTACAGTATATAGTATATATTTGGTGACATTTGATATTTTATGTACAGTGTATAATATATATTTGGTGAAATTTTATATTTTATGTACAGTATATAATATATATTTGGTGTACTTTCATATTTTATGTACAGTATATAGTATATATTTGGTGACATTTGATATTTTATATACAATAAATAAGATATTATTCTTGAAATTTGATATTTTATGTACAGTATATACTATATGTCTGGTGAAATTTGATATTATAGGTACAGTATATAATATATATTTGTTGAAATTTGATATTTTATGTACAGTATATAATATATATTTGTTGAAATTTGATATTTTATGTACAGTATATAATATATATTTGGTGAAATTTTATATTTTATGTACAGTATATAAGATATATTTGGTGTACTTTCATATTTTATGTACAGTATATAGTATATATTTGGTGACATTTGATATTTTATATACAGTATATAATATATATTTGTTAAAATTTGATATTTTATGTACAGTATATAATATATATTTTTTGAAATTTTATATTTTATGTCCAGTATATAAGATATATTTTGTGTACTTTCATATTTTATGTACAGTATATAGCATATATTTGGTGACATTTGATATTTTATGTACAGTGTATAATATATACTTGGTGAAATTTTATATTTTATGTACAGTATATAATATATATTTGGTGTACTTTCATATTTCATGTACAGTATATAGTATATATTTGGTGACATTTGATATTTTATATACAATAAATAAGATATTATTCTTGAAATTTGATATTTTATGTACAGTATATACTATATGTTTGGTGAAATTTGATATTATAGGTACAGTATATAATATATATTTGTTGAAATTTGATATTTTATGTACAGTATATAATATATATTTGGTGAAATTTTATATTTTATGTACAGTATATAAGATATATTTGGTGTACTTTCATATTTTATGTACAGTATATAGTATATATTTGGTGACATTTGATATTTTATATACAGTATATAATATATATTTGTTAAAATTTGATATTTTATGTAAAGTATAAAATATATATTTTTTGAAATTTTATATTTTATGTACAGTATATAATATATATTTGGTGTACTTTCATATTTTATGTACAGTATATAGTATATATTTGGTGACATTTGATATTTTATGTACAGTGTATAATATATATTTCGTGAAATTTTATATTTTATGTACATTATATAATATATATTTGGTGTACTTTCATATTTTATGTACAGTATATAGTATATATTTGGTGACATTTGATATTTTATATACAATAAATAAGATATTATTCTTGAAATTTGATATTTTATGTACAGTATATACTATATGTTTGGTGAAATTTGATATTATAGGTACAGTATATAATATATATTTGTTGAAATTTGATATTTTATGTACAGTATATAATATATATTTGGTGAAATTTTATATTTTATGTACAGTATATAAGATATATTTGGTGGACTTTCATATTTTATGTACAGTATATAGTATATATTTGGTGACATTTGATATTTTATATACAGTATATAATATATATTTGTTAAAATTTGATATTTTATGTACAGTATATAATATATATTTTTTGAAATTTTATATTTTATGTACAGTATATAATATATATTTGGTGTACTTTCATATTTTATGTACAGTATATAGTATATATTTGGTGACATTTGATATTTTATGTACAGTGTATAATATATATTTGATGAAATTTTATATTTTATGTACAGTATATAATATATATTTGGTGTACTTTCATATTTTATGTACAGTATATAGTATATATTTGGTGACATTTGATATTTTATATACAATAAATAAGATATTATTCTTGAAATTTGATATTTTATGTACAGTATATAGTATATGTTTGGTGAAATTTGATATTATAGGTACAGTATATAAGATATATTTGGTGTACTTTCATATTTTATGTACAGTTTATAGTATATATTTGGTGACATTTGATATTTTATATTCAGTATATAATATATATTTGTTAAAATTTGATATTTTATGTACAGTATATAATATATATTTTCTGAAATTTTATATTTTATGTACAGTATATAATATATATTTGGTGTACTTTCATATTTTATGTACAGTATATAGTATATATTTGGTGACATTTGATATTTTTTGTACAGTGTATAATATATATTTGGTGAAATTTTATATTTTATGTACAGTATATAATATATATTTGGTGTACTTTCATATTTTATGTACAGTATATAGTATATATTTGGTGACATTTGATATTTTATATACAATAACTAAGATATTATTCTTGAAATTTGATATTTTATGTACAGTATATACTATATGTTTGGTGAAATTTGATATTATAGGTACAGTATATAATATATATTTGTTGAAATTTGATATTTTATGTACAGTATATAATATATATTTGGTGAAATTTTATATTTTATGTACAGTATATAAGATATATTTGGTGTACTTTCATATTTTATGTACAGTATATAGTATATATTTGGTGACATTTGATATTTTATATACAGTATATAATATATATTTGTTAAAATTTGATATTTTATGTACAGTATATAATATATATTTTTTGAAATTTTATATTTTATGTCCAGTATATAAGATATATTTTGTGTACTTTCATATTTTATGTACAGTATATAGCATATATTTGGTGACATTTGATATTTTATGTACAGTGTATAATATATACTTGGTGAAATTTTATATTTTATGTACAGTATATAATATATATTTGGTGTACTTTCATATTTCATGTACAGAATATAGTATATATTTGGTGACATTTGATATTTTATATACAATAAATAAGATATTATTCTTGAAATTTGATATTTTATGTACAGTATATACTATATGTTTGGTGAAATTTGATATTATAGGTACAGTATGTAATATATATTTGTTGAAATTTGATATTTTATGTACAGTATATAATATATATTTGGTGAAATTTTATATTTTATGTACAGTATATAAGATATATTTGGTGTACTTTCATATTTTATGTACAGTATATAGTATATATTTGGTGACATTTGATATTTTATATACAGTATATAATGTATATTTGTTAAAATTTGATATTTTATGTAAAGTATATAATATATATTTTTTGAAATTTTATATTTTATGTACAGTATATAATATATATTTGGTGTACTTTCATATTTTATGTACAGTATATAGTATATATTTGGTGACATTTGATATTTTATGTACAGTGTATAATATATATTTGGTGAAATTTTATATTTTATGTACAGTATATAATATATATTTGGTGTACTTTCATATTTTATGTACAGTATATAGTATATATTTGGTGACATTTGATATTTTATATACAATAAATAAGATATTATTCTTGAAATTTGATATTTTATGTACAGTATATACTATATGTTTGGTGAAATTTGATATTATAGGTACAGTATATAATATATATTTGTTGAAATTTGATATTTTATGTACAGTATATAATATATATTTGGTGAAATTTTATATTTTATGTACAGTATATAAGATATATTTGGTGTACTTTCATATTTTATGTACAGTATATAGTATATATTTGGTGACATTTGATATTTTATATACAGTATATAATATATATTTGTTAAAATTTGATATTTTATGTAAAGTATATAATATATATTTTTTGAAATTTTATATTTTATGTACAGTATATAATATATATTTGGTGTACTTTCATATTTTATGTACAGTATATAGTATATATTTGGTGACATTTGATATTTTATGTACAGTGTATAATATATATTTGGTGAAATTTTATATTTTATGTACAGTATATAATATATATTTGGTGTACTTTCATATTTTATGTACAGTATATAGTATATATTTGGTGACATTTGATATTTTATATACAATAAATAAGATATTATTCTTGAAATTTGATATTTTATGTACAGTATATACTATATGTTTGGTGAAATTTGATATTATAGGTACAGTATATAATATATATTTATTGAAATTTGATATTTTATGTACAGTATATAATATATATTTGGTGAAATTTTATATTTTATGTACAGTATATAAGATATATTTGGTGTACTTTCATATTTTATGTACACTATATAGTATATATTTGGTGACATTTGATATTTTATATTCAGTTTATAATATATATTTGTTAAAATTTGATATTTTATGTACAGTATATAATATATATTTTCTGAAATTTTATATTTTATGTACAGTATATAATATATATTTGGTGTACTTTCATATTTTATGTACAGTATATAGTATATATTTGGTGACATTTGATATTTTATGTACAGTGTATAATATATATTTGTTGAAATTTTATATTTTATGTACAGTATATAATATATATTTGGTGTACTTTCATATTTTATGTACAGTATATAGTATATATTTGGTGACATTTGATATTTTATATACAATAAATAAGATATTATTCTTGAAATTTGATATTTTATGTACAGTATATACTATATGTTTGGTGAAATTTGATATTATAGGTACAGTATATAATATATATTTGTTGAAATTTGATATTTTATGTACAGTATATAATATATATTTGGTGAAATTTTATATTTTATGTACAGTATATAAGATATATTTGGTGTACTTTCATATTTTATGTACAGTATATAGTATATATTTGGTGACATTTGATATTTTATATACAGTATATAATATATATTTGTTAAAATTTGATATTTTATGTACAGTATATAATATATATTTTTTGAAATTTTATATTTTATGTACAGTATATAAGATATATTTTGTGTACTTTCATATTTTATGTACAGTATATAGCATATATTTGGTGACATTTGATATTTTATGTACAGTGTATAATATATACTTGGTGAAATTTTATATTTTATGTACAGTATATAATATATATTTGGTGTACTTTCATATTTCATGTACAGTATATAGTATATATTTGGTGACATTTGATATTTTATATACAATAAATAAGATATTATTCTTGAAATTTGATATTTTATGTACAGTATATACTATATGTTTGGTGAAATTTGATATTATAGGTACAGTATATAATATATATTTGTTGAAATTTGATATTTTATGTACAGTATATAATATATATTTGGTGAAATTTTATATTTTATGTACAGTATATAAGATATATTTGGTGTACTTTCATATTTTATGTACAGTATATAGTATATATTTGGTGACATTTGATATTTTATATACAGTATATAATATATATTTGTTAAAATTTGATATTTTATGTACAGTATATAATATATATTTTTTGAAATTTTATATTTTATGTACAGTATATAATATATATTTGGTGTACTTTCATATTTTATGTACAGTATATAGTATATATTTGGTGACATTTGATATTTTATATACAGTATATAATATATATTTGTTAAAATTTGATATTTTATGTACAGTATATAATATATATTTTTTGAAATTTTATATTTTATGTACAGTATATAATATATATTTGGTGTACTTTCATATTTCATGTACAGTATATAGTATATATTTGGTGACATTTGATATTTTATATACAATAAATAAGATATTATTCTTGAAATTTGATATTTTATGTACAGTATATACTATATGTTTGGTGAAATTTGATATTATAGGTACAGTATGTAATATATATTTGTTGAAATTTGATATTTTATGTACAGTATATAATATATATTTGGTGAAATTTTATATTTTATGTACAGTATATAAGATATATTTGGAGTACTTTCATATTTTATGTACAGTATATAGTATATATTTGGTGACATTTGATATTTTATATACAGTATATAATATATATTTGTTAAAATTTGATATTTTATGTAAAGTATATAATATATATTTTTTGAAATTTTATATTTTATGTACAGTATATAAGATATATTTGGTGTACTTTCATATTTTATGTACAGTATATAGTATATATTTGGTGACATTTGATATTTTATATACAGTATATAATATATATTTGTTAAAATTTGATATTTTATGTAAAGTATATAATATATATTTTTTGAAATTTTATATTTTATGTACAGTATATAATATATATTTGGTGTACTTTCATATTTTATGTACAGTATATAGTATATATTTGGTGACATTTGATATTTTATGTACAGTGTATAATATATATTTGGTGAAATTTTATATTTTATGTACAGTATATAATATATATTTGGTGTACTTTCATATTTTATGTACAGTATATAGTATATATTTGGTGACATTTGATATTTTATATACAATAAATTAGA
The DNA here is from genome assembly GCF_029281585.2 of Gorilla gorilla gorilla. Classification (NCBI taxonomy): domain Eukaryota; kingdom Metazoa; phylum Chordata; class Mammalia; order Primates; family Hominidae; genus Gorilla; species Gorilla gorilla. Next base: position 82,421,257 of record NC_073227.2, on the reverse strand, counting down.
TATTATTCTTGAAATTTGATATTTTATGTACAGTATATACTATATGTTTGGTGAAATTTGATATTATAGGTACAGTATATAATATATATTTATTGAAATTTGATATTTTATGTACAGTATATAATATATATTTGGTGAAATTTTATATTTTATGTACAGTATATAAGATATATTTGGTGTACTTTCATATTTTATGTACAGTTTATAGTATATATTTGGTGACATTTGATATTTTATATTCAGTATATAATATATATTTGTTAAAATTTGATATTTTATGTACAGTATATAATATATATTTTCTGAAATTTTATATTTTATGTACAGTATATAATATATATTTGGTGTACTTTCATATTTTATGTACAGTATATAGTATATATTTGGTGACATTTGATATTTTATGTACAGTGTATAATATATATTTGGTGAAATTTTATATTTTATGTACAGTATATAATATATATTTGGTGTACTTTCATATTTTATGTACAGTATATAGTATATATTTGGTGACATTTGATATTTTATATACAATAAATAAGATATTATTCTTGAAATTTGATATTTTATGTACAGTATATACTATATGTTTGGTGAAATTTGATATTATAGGTACAGTATATAATATATATTTATTGAAATTTGATATTTTATGTACAGTATATAATATATATTTGGTGAAATTTTATATTTTATGTACAGTATATAAGATATATTTGGTGTACTTTCATATTTTATGTACAGTATATAGTATATATTTGGTGACATTTGATATTTTATATACAGTATATAATATATATTTGTTAAAATTTGATATTTTATGTACAGTATATAATATATATTTTTTGAAATTTTATATTTTATGTCCAGTATATAAGATATATTTTGTGTACTTTCATATTTTATGTACAGTATATAGCATATATTTGGTGACATTTGATATTTTATGTACAGTGTATAATATATACTTGGTGAAATTTTATATTTTATGTACAGTATATAATATATATTTGGTGTACTTTCATATTTCATGTACAATATATAGTATATATTTGGTGACATTTGATATTTTATATACAATAAATAAGATATTATTCTTGAAATTTGATATTTTATGTACAGTATATACTATATGTTTGGTGAAATTTGATATTATAGGTACAGTATGTAATATATATTTGTTGAAATTTGATATTTTATGTACAGTATATAATATATATTTGGTGAAATTTTATATTTTATGTACAGTATATAAGATATATTTGGTGTACTTTCATATTTTATGTACAGTATATAGTATATATTTGGTGACATTTGATATTTTATATACAGTATATAATATATATTTGTTAAAATTTGATATTTTATGTACAGTATATAATATATATTTTTTGAAATTTTATATTTTATGTCCAGTATATAAGATATATTTTGTGTACTTTCATATTTTATGTACAGTATATAGCATATATTTGGTGACATTTGATATTTTAGGTACAGTGTATAATATATACTTGGTGAAATTTTATATTTTATGTACAGTATATAATATATATTTGGTGTACTTTCATATTTCATGTACAGTATATAGTATATATTTGGTGACATTTGATATTTTATATACAATAAATAAGATATTATTCTTGAAATTTGATATTTTATGTACAGTATATACTATATGTTTGGTGAAATTTGATATTATAGGTACAGTATATAATATATATTTGTTGAAATTTGATATTTTATGTACAGTATATAATATATATTTGGTGAAATTTTATATTTTATGTACAGTATATAAGATATATTTGGTGTACTTTCATATTTTATGTACAGTATATAGTATATATTTGGTGACATTTGATATTTTATATACAGTATATAATATATATTTGTTAAAATTTGATATTTTATGTAAAGTATATAATATATATTTTTTGAAATTTTATATTTTATGTACAGTATATAATATATATTTGGTGTACTTTCATATTTTATGTACAGTATATAGTATATATTTGGTGACATTTGATATTTTATGTACAGTGTATAATATATATTTGGTGAAATTTTATATTTTATGTACAGTATATAATATATATTTGGTGTACTTTCATATTTTATGTACAGTATATAGTATATATTTGGTGACATTTGATATTTTATATACAATAAATAAGATATTATTCTTGAAATTTGATATTTTATGTACAGTATATACTATATGTTTGGTGAAATTTGATATTATAGGTACAGTATATAATATATATTTGTTGAAATTTGATATTTTATGTACAGTATATAATATATATTTGGTGAAATTTTATATTTTATGTACAGTATATAAGATATATTTGGTGGACTTTCATATTTTATGTACAGTATATAGTATATATTTGGTGACATTTGATATTTTATATACAGTATATAATATATATTTGTTAAAATTTGATATTTTATGTACAGTATATAATATATATTTTTTGAAATTTTATATTTTATGTACAGTATATAATATATATTTGGTGTACTTTCATATTTTATGTACAGTATATAGTATATATTTGGTGACATTTGATATTTTATGTACAGTGTATAATATATATTTGATGAAATTTTATATTTTATGTACAGTATATAATATATATTTGGTGTACTTTCATATTTTATGTACAGTATATAGTATATATTTGGTGACATTTGATATTTTATATACAATAAATAAGATATTATTCTTGAAATTTGATATTTTATGTACAGTATATAGTATATGTTTGGTGAAATTTGATATTATAGGTACAGTATATAATATATATTTATTGAAATTTGATATTTTATGTACAGTATATAATATATATTTGGTGAAATTTTATATTTTATGTACAGTATATAAGATATATTTGGTGTACTTTCATATTTTATGTACAGTTTATAGTATATATTTGGTGACATTTGATATTTTATATTCAGTATATAATATATATTTGTTAAAATTTGATATTTTATGTACAGTATATAATATATATTTTCTGAAATTTTATATTTTATGTACAGTATATAATATATATTTGGTGTACTTTCATATTTTATGTACAGTATATAGTATATATTTGGTGACATTTGATATTTTATGTACAGTGTATAATATATATTTGGTGAAATTTTATATTTTATGTACAGTATATAATATATATTTGGTGTACTTTCATATTTTATGTACAGTATATAGTATATATGTGGTGACATTTGATATTTTATATACAATAACTAAGATATTATTCTTGAAATTTGATATTTTATGTACAGTATATACTATAAGTTTGGTGAAATTTGATATTATAGGTACAGTATATAATATATATTTGTTGAAATTTGATATTTTATGTACAGTATATAATATATATTTGGTGAAATTTTATATTTTATGTACAGTATATAAGATATATTTGGTGTACTTTCATATTTTATTTACAGTATATAGTATATATTTGGTGACATTTGATATTTTATATACAGTATATAATATATATTTGTTAAAATTTGATATTTTATGTACAGTATATAATATATATTTTTTGAAATTTTATATTTTATGTCCAGTATATAAGATATATTTTGTGTACTTTCATATTTTATGTACAGTATATAGCATATATTTGGTGACATTTGATATTTTATGTACAGTGTATAATATATACTTGGTGAAATTTTATATTTTATGTACAGTATATAATATATATTTGGTGTACTTTCATATTTCATGTACAGTATATAGTATATATTTGGTGACATTTGATATTTTATATACAATAAATAAGATATTATTCTTGAAATTTGATATTTTATGTACAGTATATACTATATGTTTGGTGAAATTTGATATTATAGGTACAGTATGTAATATATATTTGTTGAAATTTGATATTTTATGTACAGTATATAATATATATTTGGTGAAATTTTATATTTTATGTACAGTATATAAGATATATTTGGTGTACTTTCATATTTTATGTACAGTATATAGTATATATTTGGTGACATTTGATATTTTATATACAGTATATAATATATATTTGTTAAAATTTGATATTTTATGTAAAGTATATAATATATATTTTTTGAAATTTTATATTTTATGTACAGTATATAATATATATTTGGTGTACTTTCATATTTTATGTACAGTATATAGTATATATTTGGTGACATTTGATATTTTATGTACAGTGTATAATATATATTTGGTGAAATTTTATATTTTATGTACAGTATATAATATATATTTGGTGTACTTTCATATTTTATGTACAGTATATAGTATATATTTGGTGACATTTGATATTTTATATACAATAAATAAGATATTATTCTTGAAATTTGATATTTTATGTACAGTATATACTATATGTTTGGTGAAATATGATATTATAGGTACAGTATATAATATATATTTGTTGAAATTTGATATTTTATGTACAGTATATAATATATATTTGGTGAAATTTTATATTTTATGTACAGTATATAAGATATATTTGGTGTACTTTCATATTTTATGTACAGTATATAGTATATATTTGGTGACATTTGATATTTTATATACAGTATATAATATATATTTGTTAAAATTTGATATTTTATGTAAAGTATATAATATATATTTTTTGAAATTTTATATTTTATGTACAGTATATAATATATATTTGGTGTACTTTCATATTTTATGTACAGTATATAGTATATATTTGGTGACATTTGATATTTTATGTACAGTGTATAATATATATTTGGTGAAATTTTATATTTTATGAACAGTATATAATATATATTTGGTGTACTTTCATATTTTATGTACAGTATATAGTATATATTTGGTGACATTTGATATTTTATATACAATAAATAAGATATTATTCTTGAAATTTGATATTTTATGTACAGTATATACTATATGTTTGGTGAAATTTGATATTATAGGTACAGTATATAATATATATTTATTGAAATTTGATATTTTATGTACAGTATATAATATATATTTGGTGAAATTTTATATTTTATGTACAGTATATAAGATATATTTGGTGTACTTTCATATTTTATGTACAGTATATAGTATATATTTGGTGACATTTGATATTTTATATTCAGTATATAATATATATTTGTTAAAATTTGATATTTTATGTACAGTATATAATATATATTTTCTGAAATTTTATATTTTATGTACAGTATATAATATATATTTGGTGTACTTTCATATTTTATGTACAGTATATAGTATATATTTGGTGACATTTGATATTTTATGTACAGTGTATAATATATATTTGGTGAAATTTTATATTTTATGTACAGTATATAATATATATTTGGTGTACTTTCATATTTTATGTACAGTATATAGTATATATTTGGTGACATTTGATATTTTATATACAATAAATAAGATATTATTCTTGAAATTTGATATTTTATGTACAGTATATACTATATGTTTGGTGAAATTTGATATTATAGGTACAGTATATAATATATATTTGTTGAAATTTGATATTTTATGTACAGTATATAATATATATTTGGTGAAATTTTATATTTTATGTACAGTATATAAGATATATTTGGTGTACTTTCATATTTTATGTACAGTATATAGTATATATTTGGTGACATTTGATATTTTATATACAGTATATAATATATATTTGTTAAAATTTGATATTTTATGTACAGTATATAATATATATTTTTCGAAATTTTATATTTTATGTACAGTATATAAGATATATTTTGTGTACTTTCATATTTTATGTACAGTATATAGCATATATTTGGTGACATTTGATATTTTATGTACAGTGTATAATATATACTTGGTGAAATTTTATATTTTATGTACAGTATATAATATATATTTGGTGTACTTTCATATTTCATGTACAGTATATAGTATATATTTGGTGACATTTGATATTTTATATACAATAAATAAGATATTATTCTTGAAATTTGATATTTTATGTACAGTATATACTATATGTTTGGTGAAATTTGATATTATAGGTACAGTATATAATATATATTTGTTGAAATTTGATATTTTATGTACAGTATATAATATATATTTGGTGAAATTTTATATTTTATGTACAGTATATAAGATATATTTGGTGTACTTTCATATTTTATGTACAGTATATAGTATATATTTGGTGACATTTGATATTTTATATACAGTATATAATATATATTTGTTAAAATTTGATATTTTATGTACAGTATATAATATATATTTTTTGAAATTTTATATTTTATGTACAGTATATAATATATATTTGGTGTACTTTCATATTTTATGTACAGTATATAGTATATATTTGGTGACATTTGATATTTTATATACAGTATATAATATATATTTGTTAAAATTTGATATTTTATGTACAGTATATAATATATATTTTTTGAAATTTTATATTTTATGTCCAGTATATAAGATATATTTTGTGTACTTTCATATTTTATGTACAGTATATAGCATATATTTGGTGACATTTGATATTTTATGTACAGTGTATAATATATATTTGGTGAAATTTTATATTTTATGTACAGTATATAATATATATTTGGTGTACTTTCATATTTCATGTACAGTATATAGTATATATTTGGTGACATTTGATATTTTATATACAATAAATAAGATATTATTCTTGAAATTTGATATTTTATGTACAGTATATACTATATGTTTGGTGAAATTTGATATTATAGGTACAGTATGTAATATATATTTGTTGAAATTTGATATTTTATGTACAGTATATAATATATATTTGGTGAAATTTTATATTTTATGTACAGTATATAAGATATATTTGGTGTACTTTCATATTTTATGTACAGTATATAGTATATATTTGGTGACATTTGATATTTTATATACAGTATATAATATATATTTGTTAAAATTTGATATTTTATGTAAAGTATATAATATATATTTTTTGAAATTTTATATTTTATGTACAGTATATAAGATATATTTGGTGTACTTTCATATTTTATGTACAGTATATAGTATATATTTGGTGACATTTGATATTTTATATACAGTATATAATATATATTTGTTAAAATTTGATATTTTATGTAAAGTATATAATATATATTTTTTGAAATTTTATATTTTATGTACAGTATATAATATATATTTGGTGTACTTTCATATTTTATGTACAGTATATAGTATATATTTGGTGACATTTGATATTTTATGTACAGTGTATAATATATATTTGGTGAAATTTTATATTTTATGTACAGTATATAATATATATTTGGTGTACTTTCATATTTTATGTACAGTATATAGTATATATTTGGTGACGTTTGATATTTTATATACAATAAATAAGATATTATTCTTGAAATTTGATATTTTATGTACAGTATATACTATATGTTTGGTGAAATTTGATATTATAGGTACAGTATATAATATATATTTGTTGAAATTTGATATTTTATGTACAGTATATAATATATATTTGGTGAAATTTTATATTTTATGTACAGTATATAAGATATATTTGGTGTACTTTCATATTTTATGTACAGTATATAGTATATATTTGGTGACATTTGATATTTTATATACAGTATATAATATATATTTGTTAAAATTTGATATTTTATGTAAAGTATATAATATATATTTTTTGAAATTTTATATTTTATGTACAGTATATAATATATATTTGGTGTACTTTCATATTTTATGTACAGTATATAGTATATATTTGGTGACATTTGATATTTTATGTACAGTGTATAATATATATTTGGTGAAATTTTATATTTTATGTACAGTATATAATATATATTTGGTGTACTTTCATATTTTATGTACAGTATATAGTATATATTTGGTGACATTTGATATTTTATATACAATAAATAAGATATTATTCTTGAAATTTGATATTTTATGTACAGTATATACTATATGTTTGGTGAAATTTGATATTATAGGTACAGTATATAATATATATTTATTGAAATTTGATATTTTATGTACAGTATATAATATATATTTGGTGAAATTTTATATTTTATGTACAGTATATAAGATATATTTGGTGTACTTTCATATTTTATGTACAGTATATAGTATATATTTGGTGACATTTGATATTTTATATTCAGTATATAATATATATTTGTTAAAATTTGATATTTTATGTACAGTATATAATATATATTTTCTGAAATTTTATATTTTATGTACAGTATATAATATATATTTGGTGTACTTTCATATTTTATGTACAGTATATAGTATATATTTGGTGACATTTGATATTTTATGTACAGTGTATAATATATATTTGGTGAAATTTTATATTTTATGTACAGTATATAATATATATTTGGTGTACTTTCATATTTTATGTACAGTATATAGTATATATTTGGTGACATTTGATATTTTATATACAATAAATAAGATATTATTCTTGAAATTTGATATTTTATGTACAGTATATACTATATGTTTGGTGAAATTTGATATTATAGGTACAGTATATACTATATATTTGGTGAAATTTGACATTATAGGTACAGTGTATAATGTATGTTTGGTGAAATTTGATATTTCATATACAGTATATAATATATATTTGATGTAATTTGATATTTTATGTACAGTATATAATATATATTTTTTGAAATTTTATATTTTATGTACAGTATATAATATATATTTGGTGGACTTTCATATTTTATGTACAGTATATAGTATATATTTGGTGACATTTGATATTTTATTTACAGTGTATAATATATATTTGGTGAAATTTTATATTTTATGTACAGTATATAATATATATTTGGTGTACTTTCATATTTTATGTACAGTATATAGTATATATTTGGTGACATTTGATATTTTATATACAATAAATAAGATATTATTCTTGAAATTTGATATTTTATGTACAGTATATACTATATGTTTGGTGAAATTTGATATTATAGGTACAGTATATAATATATATTAGGTGAAATTTGATATTTTATATACAGTATATAATATATATTTGGTGAAATTTGATACTTTATGTACAGTATATAATATACATTTGTTGAAATTTGATATTTTATGTACAGTATATAATATATATTTGGTGTACTTTCATATTTTATTTACAGTATATAGTATATATTTGGTGACATTTGATATTTTATGTACAGTGTTTAATATACATTTGGTGAAATTTTATATTTTATGTACAGTATATAATATATATTTGGTGTACTTTCATATTTATGTACAGTATATAGTATATATTTGGTGACATTTGATGTTTTATGTACAGTGTATAATATATATTTGGTGAAATTTTATATTTTATGTACAGTATATAATATATATTTGGTGTACTTTCATATTTTATGTACAGTATATAGTATATATTTGGTGACATTTGATATTTTATATACAATAAATAAGATATGTTTCTTGAAATTTGATATTTTATGTACAGTATATACTATATATTTGGTGAAATTTTATATTTTATATACAGTATATAAGATATATTTGGTGTACTTTCATATTTTATGTACAGTATATAGTATATATTTGGTGACATTTGATATTTTATATACAATAAATAAGATATGTTTCTTGAAATTTGATATTTTATGTACAGTATATACTATATATTTGGTGAAATTTTATATTTTATGAACAGTATATAAGATATATTTGGTGTACTTTCATATTTTATGTACAGTATTTAGTATATATTTGGTGACATTTGATATTTTATGTACAGTATATAATATATATTTGTTGAAATTTGATATTTTATGTATAGTATATAATATATATTTGGTGAAATTTCATATTTTATATACCATATATAATATATATTTGGTGTACTTTCATATTTTATGTACAGTATATAGTATATATTTGGTGACATTTGATATTTTATATACAATAAAAGATATTATTCTTGAAATTTGATATTTTATGTACAGTATATACTATATGTTTGGTGAAATTTGATATTATAGGTACAGTATATAATATATATTAGGTGAAATTTGATATTTTATATACAGTATATAATATATATTTGGTGAAATTTGATATTTTATGTACAGTATATAGTATACATTTGTTGAAATTTGATATTTTATGTACAGTATATAATATATATTTGGTGTACTTTCATATTTTATTTACAGTATATAGTATATATTTGGTGACATTTGATATTTTATGTACAGTGTATAATATATATTTGGTGAAATTTTATATTTTATGTACAGTATATAATATATATTTGGTGTACTTTCATATTTTGTGTACAGTATATAGTATATATTTGGTGACATTTGACATTTTATATACAGTATATAATATATATTTGTTGAAATTTGGTATTTTATGTACAGTATATAATATATATTTTTTGAAATTTTATATTTTATGTACAGTATATAATATATATTTGGTGTACTTTCATATTTTATGTACAGTACATAGTATATATTTGGTGACATTTGATATTTTATGTACAGTGTATAATATATATTTGGTGAAATTTTATATTTTATGTACAGTATATAATATATATTTGGTGTACTTTCATATTTTATGTACAGTATATAGTGTATATTTGGTGACATTTGATATTTTATACACAGTAAATAAGATATGTTTCTTGAAATTTGATATTTTATGTACAGTATATACTATATGTTTGGTGAAATTTGATATTATAAGTACAGTATATACTATATATTTGGTGAAATTTGACATTATAGGTACAGTGTATAATGTATGTTTGGTGAAATTTGATATTTTATATACAGTATATAATATATATTTGGTGTAATTTGATATTTTATGTACAGTATATAATATATATTTTTTGAAATTTTATATTTTATGTACAGTATATAATATATATTTGGTGGACTTTCATATTTTATGTACAGTATATAGTATATATTTGGTGACATTTGATATTTTATTTACAGTGTATAATATATATTTGGTGAAATTTTATATTTTATGTACAGTATATAATATATATTTGGTGTACTTTCATATTTTATGTACAGTATATAGTATATATTTGGTGACATTTGATATTTTATATACAATAAATAAGATATTATTCTTGAAATTTGATATTTTATGTACAGTATATACTATGTGTTTGGTGAAATTTGATATTATAGGTACAGTATATAATATATATTAGGCGAAATTTGATATTTTATATACAGTATATAATATATATTTGGTGAAATTTGATACTTTATGTACAGTATATAATATACATTTGTTGAAATTTGATATTTTATGTACACTATATAATATATATTTGGTGTACTTTCATATTTTATTTACAGTATATAGTATATATTTGGTGACATTTGATATTTTATGTACAGTGTTTAATATACATTTGGTGAAATTTTATATTTTATGTACAGTATATAATATATATTTGGTGTACTTTCATATTTATGTACAGTATATTGTATATATTTGGTGACATTTGATGTTTTATGTACAGTGTATAATATATATTTGGTGAAATTTTATATTTTATGTACAGTATATAATATATATTTGGTGTACTTTCATATTTTATGTACAGTATATAGTATATATTTGGTGACATTTGATATTTTATATACAATAAATAAGATATGTTTCTTGAAATTTGATATTTTATGTACAGTATATACTATATATTTGGTGAAATTTTATATTTTATATACAGTATATAAGATATATTTGGTGTACTTTCATATTTTATGTACAATATATAGTATATATTTGGTGACATTTGATATTTTATATACAATAAATAAGATATGTTTCTTGAAATTTGATATTTTATGTACAGTATATACTATATATTTGGTGAAATTTTATATTTTATGAACAGTATATAAGATATATTTGGTGTACTTTCATATTTTATGTACAGTATATAGTATATATTTGGTGACATTTGATATTTTATGTACAGTATATAATATATATTTGTTGAAATTTGATATTTTATGTATAGTATATAATATATATTTGGTGAAATTTCATATTTTATATACCATATATAATATATATTTGGTGTACTTTCATATTTTATGTACAGTATATAGTATATATTTGGTGACATTTGATATTTTATATACAATAAAAGATATTATTCTTGAAATTTGATATTTTATGTACAGTATATACTATATGTTTGGTGAAATTTGATATTATAGGTACAGTATATAATATATATTAGGTGAAATTTGATATTTTATATACAGTATATAATATATATTTGGTGAAATTTGATATTTTATGTACAGTATATAGTATACATTTGTTGAAATTTGATATTTTATGTACAGTATATAATATATATTTGGTGTACTTTCATATTTTATTTACAGTATATAGTATATATTTGGTGACATTTGATATTTTATGTACAGTGTATAATATATATTTGGTTAAATTTTATATTTTATGTACAGTATATAATATATATTTGGTGTACTTTCATATTTTGTGTACAGTATATAGTATATATTTGGTGACATTTGACATTTTATATACAGTATATAATATATATTTGTTGAAATTTGGTATTTTATGTACAGTATATAATATATATTTTTTGAAATTTTATATTTTATGTACAGTATATAATATATATTTGGTGTACTTTCATATTTTATGTACAGTATATAGTATATATTTGGTGACATTTGATATTTTATGTACAGTGTATAATATATATTTGGTGAAATTTTATATTTTATGTACAGTATATAATATATATTTGGTGTACTTTCATATTTTATGTACAGTAAATAGTGTATATTTGGTGACATTTGATATTTTATACACAGTAAATAAGATATGTTTCTTGAAATTTGATATTTTATGTACAGTATATACTATATGTTTGGTGAAATTTGATATTATATGTACAGTATATACTATATATTTGGTGAAATTTGACATTATAGGTACAGTGTATAATGTATGTTTGGTGAAATTTGATATTTTATATACAGTATATAATATATATTTGGTGTAATTTGATATTTTATGTACAGTATATAATATATATTTTTTGAAATTTTATATTTTATGTACAGTATATAATATATATTTGGTGGACTTTCATATTTTATGTACAGTATATAGTATATATTTGGTGACATTTGATATTTTATGTACAGTGTATAATATATATTTGGTGAAATTTCATATTTTATGTACAGTATATAATATATATTTGGTGTACTTTCATATTTTGTGTACAGTATATAGGATATATTTGGTGACTTTTGACATTTTATATACAGTATATAATATATATTTGTTGAAATTTGATATCTTATGTACAGTATATAATATATATTTTTTGAAATTTTATATTTTATGTACAGTATATAATATATATTTGGTGTAATTTCATATTTTATGTACAGTATATAGTATATATTTGGTGACATTTGATATTTTATGTACAGTGTATAATATATATTTGGTGAAATTTTATATTTTATGTACAGTATATAATATATATTTGGTGTACTTTCATATTTTATGTACAGTATATAGTGTATATTTGGTGACATTTGATATTTTATACACAGTAAATAAGATATGTTTCTTGAAATTTGATATTTTATGTACAGTATATACTATATGTTTGGTGAAATTTGATATTATAGGTACAGTATATACTATATATTTGGTGAAATTTGACATTATAGGTACAGTGTATAATGTATGTTTGGTGAAATTTGATATTTTATATACAGTATATAATATATATTTGATGTAATTTGATATTTTATGTACAGTATATAATATATATTTTTTGAAATTTTATATTTTATGTACAGTATATAATATATATTTGGTGGACTTTCATATTTTATGTACAGTATATAGTATATATTTGGTGACATTTGATATTTTATTTACAGTGTATAATATATATTTGGTGAAATTTTATATTTTATGTACAGTATATAATATATATTTGGTGTACTTTCATATTTTATGTACAGTATATAGTATATATTTGGTGACATTTGATATTTTATATACAATAAATAAGATATTATTCTTGAAATTTGATATTTTATGTACAGTATATACTATATGTTTGGTGAAATTTGATATTATAGGTACAGTATATAATATATATTAGGTGAAATTTGATATTTTATATACAGTATATAATATATATTTGGTGAAATTTGATACTTTATGTACAGTATATAATATACATTTGTTGAAATTTGATATTTTATGTACAGTATATAATATATATTTGGTGTACTTTCATATTTTATTTACAGTATATAGTATATATTTGGTGACATTTGATATTTTATGTACAGTGTTTAATATACATTTGGTGAAATTTTATATTTTATGTACAGTATATAATATATATTTGGTGTACTTTCATATTTATGTACAGTATGTAGTATATATTTGGTGACATTTGATGTTTTATGTACAGTGTATAATATATATTTGGTGAAATTTTATATTTTATGTACAGTATATAATATATATTTGGTGTACTTTCATATTTTATGTACAGTATATAGTATATATTTGGTGACATTTGATATTTTATATACAATAAATAAGATATGTTTCTTGAAATTTGATATTTTATGTACAGTATATACTATATATTTGGTGAAATTTTATATTTTATGTACAGTATATAAGATATATTTGGTGTACTTTCATATTTTATGTACAGTATATAGTATATATTTGGTGACATTTGATATTTTATATACAATAAATAAGATATGTTTCTTGAAATTTGATATTTTATGTACAGTATATACTATATATTTGGTGAAATTTTATATTTTATGAACAGTATATAAGATATATTTGGTGTACTTTCATATTTTATGTACAGTATATAGTATATATTTGGTGACATTTGATATTTTATGTACAGTATATAATATATATTTGTTGAAATTTGATATTTTATGTATAGTATATAATATATATTTGGTGAAATTTCATATTTTATATACCATATATAATATATATTTGGTGTACTTTCATATTTTATGTACAGTATATAGTATATATTTGGTGACATTTGATATTTTATATACAATAAAAGATATTATTCTTGAAATTTGATATTTTATGTACAGTATATACTATATGTTTGGTGAAATTTGATATTATAGGTACAGTATATAATATATATTAGGTGAAATTTGATATTTTATATACAGTATATAATATATATTTGGTGAAATTTGATATTTTATGTACAGTATATAGTATACATTTGTTGAAATTTGATATTTTATGTACAGTATATAATATATATTTGGTGTACTTTCATATTTTATTTACAGTATATAGTATATATTTGGTGACATTTGATATTTTATGTACAGTGTATAATATATATTTGGTGAAATTTTATATTTTATGTACAGTATATAATATATATTTGGTGTACTTTCATATTTTGTGTACAGTATATAGTATATATTTGGTGACATTTGACATTTTATATACAGTATATAATATATATTTGTTGAAATTTGGTATTTTATGTACAGTATATAATATATATTTTTTGAAATTTTATATTTTATGTACAGTATATAATATATATTTGGTGTACTTTCATATTTTATGTACAGTACATAGTATATATTTGGTGACATTTGATATTTTATGTACAGTGTATAATATATATTTGGTGAAATTTTATATTTTATGTACAGTATATAATATATATTTGGTGTACTTTCATATTTTATGTACAGCATATAGTGTATATTTGGTGACATTTGATATTTTATACACAGTAAATAAGATATGTTTCTTGAAATTTGATATTTTATGTACAGTATATACTATATGTTTGGTGAAATTTGATATTATAAGTACAGTATATACTATATATTTGGTGAAATTTGACATTATAGGTACAGTGTATAATGTATGTTTGGTGAAATTTGATATTTTATATACAGTATATAATATATATTTGGTGTAATTTGATATTTTATGTACAGTATATAATATATATTTTTTGAAATTTTATATTTTATGTACAGTATATAATATATATTTGGTGGACTTTCATATTTTATGTACAGTATATAGTATATATTTGGTGACATTTGATATTTTATTTACAGTGTATAATATATATTTGGTGAAATTTTATATTTTATGTACAGTATATAATATATATTTGGTGTACTTTCATATTTTATGTACAGTATATAGTATATATTTGGTGACATTTGATATTTTATATACAATAAATAAGATATTATTCTTGAAATTTGATATTTTATGTACAGTATATACTATGTGTTTGGTGAAATTTGATATTATAGGTACAGTATATAATATATATTAGGCGAAATTTGATATTTTATATACAGTATATAATATATATTTGGTGAAATTTGATACTTTATGTACAGTATATAATATACATTTGTTGAAATTTGATATTTTATGTACACTATATAATATATATTTGGTGTACTTTCATATTTTATTTACAGTATATAGTATATATTTGGTGACATTTGATATTTTATGTACAGTGTTTAATATACATTTGGTGAAATTTTATATTTTATGTACAGTATATAATATATATTTGGTGTACTTTCATATTTATGTACAGTATATTGTATATATTTGGTGACATTTGATGTTTTATGTACAGTGTATAATATATATTTGGTGAAATTTTATATTTTATGTACAGTATATAATATATATTTGGTGTACTTTCATATTTTATGTACAGTATATAGTATATATTTGGTGACATTTGATATTTTATATACAATAAATAAGATATGTTTCTTGAAATTTGATATTTTATGTACAGTATATACTATATATTTGGTGAAATTTTATATTTTATATACAGTATATAAGATATATTTGGTGTACTTTCATATTTTATGTACAATATATAGTATATATTTGGTGACATTTGATATTTTATATACAATAAATAAGATATGTTTCTTGAAATTTGATATTTTATGTACAGTATATACTATATATTTGGTGAAATTTTATATTTTATGAACAGTATATAAGATATATTTGGTGTACTTTCATATTTTATGTACAGTATATAGTATATATTTGGTGACATTTGATATTTTATGTACAGTATATAATATATATTTGTTGAAATTTGATATTTTATGTATAGTATATAATATATATTTGGTGAAATTTCATATTTTATATACCATATATAATATATATTTGGTGTACTTTCATATTTTATGTACAGTATATAGTATATATTTGGTGACATTTGATATTTTATATACAATAAAAGATATTATTCTTGAAATTTGATATTTTATGTACAGTATATACTATATGTTTGGTGAAATTTGATATTATAGGTACAGTATATAATATATATTAGGTGAAATTTGATATTTTATATACAGTATATAATATATATTTGGTGAAATTTGATATTTTATGTACAGTATATAGTATACATTTGTTGAAATTTGATATTTTATGTACAGTATATAATATATATTTGGTGTACTTTCATATTTTATTTACAGTATATAGTATATATTTGGTGACATTTGATATTTTATGTACAGTGTATAATATATATTTGGTTAAATTTTATATTTTATGTACAGTATATAATATATATTTGGTGTACTTTCATATTTTGTGTACAGTATATAGTATATATTTGGTGACATTTGACATTTTATATACAGTATATAATATATATTTGTTGAAATTTGGTATTTTATGTACAGTATATAATATATATTTTTTGAAATTTTATATTTTATGTACAGTATATAATATATATTTGGTGTACTTTCATATTTTATGTACAGTATATAGTATATATTTGGTGACATTTGATATTTTATGTACAGTGTATAATATATATTTGGTGAAATTTTATATTTTATGTACAGTATATAATATATATTTGGTGTACTTTCATATTTTATGTACAGTAAATAGTGTATATTTGGTGACATTTGATATTTTATACACAGTAAATAAGATATGTTTCTTGAAATTTGATATTTTATGTACAGTATATACTATATGTTTGGTGAAATTTGATATTATATGTACAGTATATACTATATATTTGGTGAAATTTGACATTATAGGTACAGTGTATAATGTATGTTTGGTGAAATTTGATATTTTATATACAGTATATAATATATATTTGGTGTAATTTGATATTTTATGTACAGTATATAATATATATTTTTTGAAATTTTATATTTTATGTACAGTATATAATATATATTTGGTGGACTTTCATATTTTATGTACAGTATATAGTATATATTTGGTGACATTTGATATTTTATGTACAGTGTATAATATATATTTGGTGAAATTTCATATTTTATGTACAGTATATAATATATATTTGGTGTACTTTCATATTTTGTGTACAGTATATAGGATATATTTGGTGACTTTTGACATTTTATATACAGTATATAATATATATTTGTTGAAATTTGATATCTTATGTACAGTATATAATATATATTTTTTGAAATTTTATATTTTATGTACAGTATATAATATATATTTGGTGTAATTTCATATTTTATGTACAGTATATAGTATATATTTGGTGACATTTGATATTTTATGTACAGTGTATAATATATATTTGGTGAAATTTTATATTTTATGTACAGTATATAATATATATTTGGTGTACTTTCATATTTTATGTACAGTATATAGTGTATATTTGGTGACATTTGATATTTTATACACAGTAAATAAGATATGTTTCTTGAAATTTGATATTTTATGTACAGTATATACTATATGTTTGGTGAAATTTGATATTATAGGTACAGTATATACTATATATTTGGTGAAATTTGACATTATAGGTACAGTGTATAATGTATGTTTGGTGAAATTTGATATTTTATATACAGTATATAATATATATTTGATGTAATTTGATATTTTATGTACAGTATATAATATATATTTTTTGAAATTTTATATTTTATGTACAGTATATAATATATATTTGGTGGACTTTCATATTTTATGTACAGTATATAGTATATATTTGGTGACATTTGATATTTTATTTACAGTGTATAATATATATTTGGTGAAATTTTATATTTTATGTACAGTATATAATATATATTTGGTGTACTTTCATATTTTATGTACAGTATATAGTATATATTTGGTGACATTTGATATTTTATATACAATAAATAAGATATTATTCTTGAAATTTGATATTTTATGTACAGTATATACTATGTGTTTGGTGAAATTTGATATTATAGGTACAGTATATAATATATATTAGGTGAAATTTGATATTTTATATACAGTATATAATATATATTTGGTGAAATTTGATACTTTATGTACAGTATATAATATACATTTGTTGAAATTTGATATTTTATGTACAGTATATAATATATATTTGGTGTACTTTCATATTTTATTTACAGTATATAGTATATATTTGGTGACATTTGATATTTTATGTACAGTGTTTAATATACATTTGGTGAAATTTTATATTTTATGTACAGTATATAATATATATTTGGTGTTCTTTCATATTTATGTACAGTATATAGTATATATTTGGTGACATTTGATGTTTTATGTACAGTGTATAATATATATTTGGTGAAATTTTATATTTTATGTACAGTATATAATATATATTTGGTGTACTTTCATATTTTATGTACAGTATATAGTATATATTTGGTGACATTTGATATTTTATATACAATAAATAAGATATGTTTCTTGAAATTTGATATTTTATGTACAGTATATACTATATATTTGGTGAAATTTTATATTTTATATACAGTATATAAGATATATTTGGTGTACTTTCATATTTTATGTACAGTATATAGTATATATTTGGTGACATTTGATATTTTATATACAATAAATAAGATATGTTTCTTGAAATTTGATATTTTATGTACAGTATATACTATATATTTGGTGAAATTTTATATTTTATGAACAGTATATAAGATATATTTGGTGTACTTTCATATTTTATGTACAGTATATAGTATATATTTGGTGACATTTGATATTTTATGTACAGTATATAATATATATTTGTTGAAATTTGATATTTTATGTATAGTATATAATATATATTTGGTGAAATTTCATATTTTATATACCATATATAATATATATTTGGTGTACTTTCATATTTTATGTACAGTATATAGTATATATTTGGTGACATTTGATATTTTATATACAATAAAAGATATTATTCTTGAAATTTGATATTTTATGTACAGTATATACTATATGTTTGGTGAAATTTGATATTATAGGTACAGTATATAATATATATTAGGTGAAATTTGATATTTTATATACAGTATATAATATATATTTGGTGAAATTTGATATTTTATGTACAGTATATAGTATACATTTGTTGAAATTTGATATTTTATGTACAGTATATAATATATATTTGGTGTACTTTCATATTTTATTTACAGTATATAGTATATATTTGGTGACATTTGATATTTTATGTACAGTGTATAATATATATTTGGTGAAATTTTATATTTTATGTACAGTATATAATATATATTTGGTGTACTTTCATATTTTGTGTACAGTATATAGTATATATTTGGTGACATTTGACATTTTATATACAGTATATAATATATATTTGTTGAAATTTGGTATTTTATGTACAGTATATAATATATATTTTTTAAAATTTTATATTTTATGTACAGTATATAATATATATTTGGTGTACTTTCATATTTTATGTACAGTATATAGTATATATTTGGTGACATTTGATATTTTATGTACAGTGTATAATATATATTTGGTGAAATTTTATATTTTATGTACAGTATATAATATATATTTGGTGTACTTTCATATTTTATGTACAGTATATAGTGTATATTTGGTGACATTTGATATTTTATACACAGTAAATAAGATATGTTTCTTGAAATTTGATATTTTATGTACAGTATATACTATATGTTTGGTGAAATTTGATATTATAAGTACAGTATATACTATATATTTGGTGAAATTTGACATTATAGGTATAGTGTATAATGTATGTTTGGTGAAATTTGATATTTTATATACAGTATATAATATATATTTGGTGTAATTTGATATTTTATGTACAGTATATAATATATATTTTTTGAAATTTTATATTTTATGTACAGTATATAATATATATTTGGTGGACTTTCATATTTTATGTACAGTATATAGTATATATTTGGTGACATTTGATATTTTATTTACAGTGTATAATATATATTTGGTGAAATTTTATATTTTATGTACAGTATATAATATATATTTGGTGTACTTTCATATTTTATGTACAGTATATAGTATATATTTGGTGACATTTGATATTTTATATACAATAAATAAGATATTATTCTTGAAATTTGATATTTTATGTACAGTATATACTATATGTTTGGTGAAATTTGATATTATAGGTACAGTATATAATATATATTAGGTGAAATTTGATATTTTATATACAGTATATAATATATATTTGGTGAAATTTGATACTTTATGTACAGTATATAATATACATTTGTTGAAATTTGATATTTTATGTACACTATATAATATATATTTGGTGTACTTTCATATTTTATTTACAGTATATAGTATATATTTGGTGACATTTGATATTTTATGTACAGTGTTTAATATACATTTGGTGAAATTTTATATTTTATGTACAGTATATAATATATATTTGGTGTACTTTCATATTTATGTACAGTATATTGTATATATTTGGTGACATTTGATGTTTTATGTGCAGTGTATAATATATATTTGGTGAAATTTTATATTTTATGTGCAGTATATAATATATATTTGGTGTACTTTCATATTTTATGTACAGTATATAGTATATATTTGGTGACATTTGATATTTTATATACAATAAATAAGATATGTTTGTTGAAATTTGATATTTTATGTACAGTATATACTATATATTTGGTGAAATTTTATATTTTATATACAGTATATAAGATATATTTGGTGTACTTTCATATTTTATGTACAATATATAGTATATATTTGGTGACATTTGATATTTTATATACAATAAATAAGATATGTTTCTTGAAATTTGATATTTTATGTACAGTATATACTATATATTTGGTGAAATTTTATATTTTATGAACAGTATATAAGATATATTTGGTGTACTTTCATATTTTATGTACAGTATATAGTATATATTTGGTGACATTTGATATTTTATGTACAGTATATAATATATATTTGTTGAAATTTGATATTTTATGTATAGTATATAATATATATTTGGTGAAATTTCATATTTTATATACCATATATAATATATATTTGGTGTACTTTCATATTTTATGTACAGTATATAGTATATATTTGGTGACATTTGATATTTTATATACAATAAAAGATATTATTCTTGAAATTTGATATTTTATGTACAGTATATACTATATGTTTGGTGAAATTTGATATTATAGGTACAGTATATAATATATATTAGGTGAAATTTGATATTTTATATACAGTATATAATATATATTTGGTGAAATTTGATATTTTATGTACAGTATATAGTATACATTTGTTGAAATTTGATATTTTATGTACAGTATATAATATATATTTGGTGTACTTTCATATTTTATTTACAGTATATAGTATATATTTGGTGACATTTGATATTTTATGTACAGTGTATAATATATATTTGGTTAAATTTTATATTTTATGTACAGTATATAATATATATTTGGTGTACTTTCATATTTTGTGTACAGTATATAGTATATATTTGGTGACATTTGACATTTTATATACAGTATATAATATATATTTGTTGAAATTTGGTATTTTATGTACAGTATATAATATATATTTTTTGAAATTTTATATTTTATGTACAGTATATAATATATATTTGGTGTACTTTCATATTTTATGTACAGTATATAGTAGATATTTGGTGACATTTGATATTTTATGTACAGTGTATAATATATATTTGGTGAAATTTTATATTTTATGTACAGTATATAATATATATTTGGTGTACTTTCATATTTTATGTACAGTAAATAGTGTATATTTGGTGACATTTGATATTTTATACACAGTAAATAAGATATGTTTCTTGAAATTTGATATTTTATGTACAGTATATACTATATGTTTGGTGAAATTTGATATTATAGGTACAGTATATACTATATATTTGGTGAAATTTGACATTATAGGTACAGTGTATAATGTATGTTTGGTGAAATTTGATATTTTATATACAGTATATAATATATATTTGGTGTAATTTGATATTTTATGTACAGTATATAATATATATTTTTTGAAATTTTATATTTTATGTACAGTATATAATATATATTTGGTGGACTTTCATATTTTATGTACAGTATATAGTATATATTTGGTGACATTTGATATTTTATTTACAGTGTATAATATATATTTGGTGAAATTTTATATTTTATGTACAGTATATAATATATATTTGGTGTACTTTCATATTTTATGTACAGTATATAGTATATATTTGGTGACATTTGATATTTTATATACAATAAATAAGATATTATTCTTGAAATTTGATATTTTATGTACAGTATATACTATATGTTTGGTGAAATTTGATATTATAGGTACAGTATATAATATATATTAGGTGAAATTTGATATTTTATATACAGTATATAATATATATTTGGTGAAATTTGATACTTTATGTACAGTATATAATATACATTTGTTGAAATTTGATATTTTATGTACTGTATATAATATATATTTGGTGTACTTTCATATTTTATTTACAGTATATAGTATATATTTGGTGACATTTGATATTTTATGTACAGTGTTTAATATACATTTGGTGAAATTTTATATTTTATGTACAGTATATAATATATATTTGGTGTACTTTCATATTTATGTACAGTATATAGTATATATTTGGTGACATTTGATGTTTTATGTACAGTGTATAATATATATTTGGTGAAATTTTATATTTTATGTACAGTATATAATAAATATTTGGTGTACTTTCATATTTTTGTACAGTATATAGTATATATTTGGTGACATTTGATATTTTATATACAATAAATAAGATATGTTTCTTGAAATTTGATATTTTATGTACAGTATATACTATATATTTGGTGAAATTTTATATTTTATATACAGTATATAAGATATATTTGGTGTACTTTCATATTTTATGTACAGTATATAGTATATATTTGGTGACATTTGATATTTTATATACAATAAATAAGATATGTTTCTTGAAATTTGATATTTTATGTACAGTATATACTATATATTTGGTGAAATTTTATATTTTATGAACAGTATATAAGATATATTTGGTGTACTTTCATATTTTATGTACAGTATATAGTATATATTTTGTGACATTTGATATTTTATGTACAGTATATAATATATATTTGTTGAAATTTGATATTTTATGTATAGTATATAATATATATTTGGTGAAATTTCATATTTTATATACCATATATAATATATATTTGGTGTACTTTCATATTTTATGTACAGTATATAGTATATATTTGGTGACATTTGATATTTTATATACAATAAAAGATATTATTCTTGAAATTTGATATTTTATGTACAGTATATACTATATGTTTGGTGAAATTTGATATTATAGGTACAGTATATAATATATATTAGGTGAAATTTGATATTTTATATACAGTATATAATATATATTTGGTGAAATTTGATATTTTATGTACAGTATATAGTATACATTTGTTGAAATTTGATATTTTATGTACAGTATATAATATATATTTGGTGTAGTTTCATATTTTATTTACTGTATATAGTATATATTTGGTGACATTTGATATTTTATGTACAGTGTATAATATATATTTGGTTAAATTTTATATTTTATGTACAGTATATAATATATATTTGGTGTACTTTCATATTTTATGTACAGTATATAGTGTATATTTGGTGACATTTGATATTTTATATACAATAAATAAGATATGTTTCTTGAAATTTGATATTTTATGTACAGTATATACTATATATTTGGTGAAATTTGACACTATAGGTACAGTATATAATATATGTTTGGTGAAATTTGATATTTTATATACAGTATATAATATATATTTGGTGAAATTTGATATTTTATGTACAGTATATAATATATATTTTTTGAAATTTTATATTTTATGTACAGTATATAATATATATTTGGTGGACTTTCATATTTTATGTACAGTATATAGTATATATTTGGTGACATTTGATATTTTATGTACAGTGTATAATATATATTTGTTGAAATTTCATATTTTATGTACAGTATATAATATATATTTGGTGTACTTTCATATTTTGTGTACAGTATATTGTATATATTTGGTGACTTTTGACATTTTATATACAGTATATAATATATATTTGTTGAAATTTGATATCTTATGTATATCATATAATATATATTTTTTGAAATTTTATATTTTATGTACAGTATATAATATATATTTGGTGTAATTTCATATTTTATGTACAGTATATAGTATATATTTGGTGACATTTGATATTTTATGTACAGTGTATAATATATATTTGGTGAAATTTTATATTTTATGTACAGTATATAATATATATTTGGTGTACTTTCATATTTTATATACAGTATATAGTGTATATTTGGTGACATTTGATATTTTATATACAATAAATAAGATATGTTTCTTGAAATTTGATATTTTATGTACAGTATATACTATATATTTGGTGAAATTTGACGTTATAGGTACAGTATATAATATATGTTTGGTGAAATTTGATATTTTATATACAGTACATAATATATATTTGGTGAAATTTTATATTTTATGTACAGTATATAAGATATATGTGGTGTACTTTCATATTTTATGTACAGTATATAGTATATATTTGGTGACATTTGATATTTTATGTACAGTATATAATATATATTTGTTGAAATTTGATATTTTATGTATAGTATATAATATATATTTGGTGAAATTTCATATTTTATATACCGTATATAATATATAATTGGTGTACTTTCATATTTTATGTACAGTATATAGTATATATTTGGTGACATTTGATATTTTATGTACAGTATATAATATATATTTGGTGAAATTTTATATTTTATGTACAGTATATAATATATATTTGGTGTACTTTCATATTTTATGTACTGTATATAGTATATATTTGGTGACATTTGATATTTTATATACAAATAATAAGATAAGTTTCTCGAAATTTGATATTTTATGTACAGTATATACTATATATTTGGTGAAATTTTATATTTTATGTACTGTATATAAGATATATTTGGTGTACTTTCATATTTTATGTACAGTATATAGTATATATTTGGTGAAATTTTATATTTTATGTACAGTATATAATATATATTTGGTGTACTTTCATATTTAATGTACAGTATATAGTGTATATTTGGCGACATTTGATATTTGATATACAGTACATAATATATATTTGTTGAAATTTGATATTTTTTGTACAGTATATAATAGATATTTTTTGAAATTTTATATTTTATGTACAGTATATAATATATATTTGGTGTACTTTCATATTTTATGTACAGTATATAGTATATATTTGGTGACTGTTGACATTTTATGTACAGTATATAATATATATTTTTTGAAATTTTATATTTTATGTACAGTATATAATATATATTTGGTGTACTTTCATATTTTGTGTACAGTATATAGTATATATTTGGTGACTTTTGACATTTTATGTACAGTATATAATATATATTTGTTGAAATTTGATATCTTATGTACAGTATATAATATATATTTTTTGAAATTTTATATTTTATGTACAGTATATAATATATATTTGGTGTACTTTCATATTTTATGTACAGTATATAGTGTATATTTGGTGACATTTGATATTTTATATACAATAAATAAGATATGTTTCTTGAAATTTGATATTTTATGTACAGTATATACTATATATTTGGTGAAATTTGACATTATAGGCACAGTATATAATATATGTTTGGTGAAATTTGATATTTTATATACAGTATATAATATATATTTGGTGAAATTTGATATTTTATGTACAGTATATAATATATATTTTTTGAAATTTTATATTTTATGTACAGTATATAATATATATTTGGTGGACTTTCATATTTTATGTACAGTATATAGTATATATTTGGTGACCTTTGATATTTTATGTACTGTGAATAATATATATTTGGTGAAATTTTATATTTTATGTACAGTATATAATATATATTTGGTGTGATTTCATATTTTATGTACAGTATATAGTATATATTTGGTGACATTTGATATTTTATATACAATATATACTATATATTTGTTGAAATTTGATATTTTATGTACAGTATATAATATATATTTGGTTAAATTTTATATTTTATGTACAGTATATAAGATATATTTGGTGTACTTTCATATTTTATGTACAGTATATAGTATATATTTGGTGACATTTGATATTTTATATACAATAAATAAGATATGTTTCTTGAAATTTGATATTTTATGTACAGTATATACTATATATTTGGTGAAATTTTATATTTTATGTACAGTATATAAGATATATTTGGTGTACTTTCATATTTTATGTACAGTATATAGTATATATTTGGTGACATTTGATATTTTATGTACAGTATATAATATATATTTGTTGAAATTTGATATTTTATGTATAGTATATAATATATATTTGGTGAAATTTCATATTTTATATACCGTATATAATATATATTTGGTGTACTTTCATATTTTATGTACAGTATATAGTATATATTTTGTGACATTTGATATTTTATGTACAGTATATAATATATATTTGGTGAAATTTTATATTTTATGTACAGTATATAATATATATTTGGTGTACTTTCATATTTTGTGTACAGTATATAGTATATATTTGGTGACTTTTGACATTTTATATACAGTATATAATATATATTTGTTGAAATTTGATATCTTATGTACAGTATATAATATATATTTTTTGAAATTTTATATTTTATGTACAGTATATAATATATATTTGGTGTACTTTCATATTTTATGTACAGTATATACTATATATTTGGTGACATTTGATATTTTATGTACAGTGTATAATATATATTTGGTGAAATTTTATATTTTATGTACAGTATATAATATATATTTGGTGTACTTTCATATTTTATATACAGTATATAGTGTATATTTGGTGACATTTGATATTTTATATACAATAAATAAGATATGTTTCTTGAAATTTGATATTTTATGTACAGTATATACTATATATTTGGTGAAATTTGACATTATAGGTACAGTATATAATATATGTATGGTGAAATTTGATATTTTATATACAGTACATAATATATATTTGGTGAAATTTTATATTTTATGTACAGTATATAAGATATATTTGGTGTACTTTCATATTTTATGTACAGTATATAGTATATATTTGGTGACATTTGATATTTTATATACAGTATATAATATATATTTGTTAAAATTTGATATTTTATGTACAGTAAATAATATATATTTTTTGAAATTTTATATTTTATGTACAGTATATAATATATATATGGTGTACTTTCATATTTTATGTACAGTATATAGTATATATTTGGTGACATTTGATATTTTATGTACAGTGTATAATATATATTTGGTGAAATTTTATATTTTATGTACAGTATATAATATATATTTGGTGTACTTTCATATTTTATGTACAGTATATAGTATATATTTGGTGACATTTGATATTTTATATACAATAAATAAGATATGTTTCTTGAAATTTGATATTTTATGTACAGTATATACTATATGTTTGGTGAAATTTGATATTATAGGTACAGTATATAATATATATTAGGTGAAATTTGATATTTTATATACAGTATATAATATATATTTGGTGAAATTTGATATTTTATGTACAGTATATAATATACATTTGTTGAAATTTGATATTTTATGTACAGTAGATAATATATATTTGGTGTACTTTCATATTTTATTTACAGTATATAGTATATATTTGGTGACATTTGTTATTTTATGTACAGTGTATAATATATATTTGGTGAAATTTTATATTTTATGTACAGTATATAATATATATTTGGTGTACTTTCATATTTTATGTACAGTATATAGTATATATTTGGTGACATTTGATGTTTTATGTACAGTGTATAATATATATTTGGTGAAATTTTATATTTTATGTACAGTATATATTATATATATGGTGTACTTTCATATTTTATGTACAGTATATAGTATATATTTGGTGACATTTGATATTTTATATACAATAAATAAGATATGTTTCTTGAAATTTGATATTTTACGTACAGTATATAATATATATTTGGTGAAATTTTATATTTTATGTACAGTATATAAGATATATTTGGTGTACTTTCATATTTTATGTACAGTATATAGTATATATTTGGTGACATTTGATATTTTATGTACAGTATATAATATATATTTGTTGAAATTTGATATTTTATGTATAGTATATAATATATATTTGGAAAATTTTATATTTTATATATCGTATATAATATATATTTGGTGTACTTTCATATTTTATGTACAGTATATAGTATATATTTGGTGACATTTGATATTTTATGTACAGTATATAATATATATTTTTTGAAATTTTATATTTTATGTACAGTATATAATATATATTTGGTGTACTTTCATATTTTGTGTACAGTCTATAGTATATATTTGGTGACATTTGACATTTTATATACAGTATATAATATATATTTGTTGAAATTTGATATCTTATGTACAGTATATAATATATATTTTTTGAATTTTTATATTTTATGTTCAGTATATAATATATATTTGGTGTAATTTCATATTTTATGTACAGTATATAGTATATATTTGGTGACATTTGATATTTTATGTACAGTGTATAATATATATTTGGTGAAATTTTATATTTTATTTACAGTATATAATATATATTTGGTGTACTTTCATATTTTATGTACAGTATATAGTGTATATTTGGTGACATTTGATATTTTATATACAATAAATAAGATATGTTTCTTGAAATTTGATATTTTATGTACAGTGTATACAATATATTTGGTGAAATTTGACATTATAGGTACAGTGTATAATGTATGTTTGGTGAAATTTGATATTTTATATACAGTATATATTATATATTTGGTGTAATTTGATATTTTATGTACAGTATATATTATATATTTTTTGAAATTTTATATTTTATGTACAGTATATAATATATATTTGGTGGACTTTCATATTTTATGTACAGTATATAGTATATATTTGGTGACATTTGATATTTTATGTACAGTGTATACTATATATTTGGTGAAATTTTTTACTTTATGTACAGTATATAATATATATTTGGTGTACTTTCATATTTAATATACAGTATATAGTATATATTTGGTGACATTTGATATTTTGTATACAATATATAATATATATTTGTTGAAATTTGATATTTTATGTACAGTATATAACATATATTTGGTGAAATTTTATATTTTATGTACAGTATATAATATATATTTGGTGTACTTTCATATTTTATGTACAGTATATAGTATATATTTGGTGACATTTGATATTTTATATACAATAAATAAGATATGTTTCTTGAAATTTGATATTTTATGTACAGTATATACTATATGTTTGGTGAAATTTGATATTATAGGTACAGTATATAATATATATTAGGTGAAATTTGATATTTTATATACAGTATATAATATATATTTGGTGAAATTTGATATTTTATGTAGAGTATATAATATACATTTGTTGAAATTTGATATTTTATGTACAGTATATAATATATATTTGGTGTACTTTCATATTTTATTTACAGTATATAGTATATATTTGGTGACATTTGATATTTTATGTACAGTGTATAATATATATTTGGTGAAATTTTATATTTTATGTACAGTATATAGTATATATTTGGTGTACTTTCATATTTTATGTACAGTATATAGTATATATTTTGTGACATTTGATATTTTATATACAATAAATAAGATATGTTTCTTGAAATTTGATATTTTATGTACAATATATAATATATATTTGGTGAAATTTTATATTTTATGTACAGTATATAAGATATATTTGGTGTACATTCATATTTTATGTACAGTATATAGTATATATTTGGTGACATTTGATATTTTATGTATAGTGTATAATATATACTTGGTGAAATTTTATATTTTATGTACAGTATATAATATATATTTGGTGTACTTTCATATTTTATGTACAGTATATAGTGTATATTTGGTGACATTTGATATTTTATATACAATAAATAAGATATGTTTCTTGAAATTTGATATTTTATGTACAGTATATACTGTATATTTGGTGAAATTTGACATTATATGTACAGTATATTATATATGTTTGGTGAAATTTGATATTTTATATACAGTATATAATATATATTTGGTGAAATTTGACATTATAGGTACAGTGTATAATATATGTTTGGTGAAATTTGATATTTTATATACAGTATATAATATATATTTGGTGAAATTTGATATTTTATGTACAGTATATAATATTTATTTTTTGAAATTTTATTTTTTATGTACAGTATATAATATATATTTGGTGGACTTTCATATATTATGTACAGTATATAGTATATATTTGGTGACATTTGATATTTTATGTACAGTGTATAATATATATTTGGTGAAATTTTATATTTTATGTAGAGTATATAATATATATTTCGTGTACTTTCATATTTTATGTACAGTATATAGTATATATTTGGTGACATTTTATATTTTATATACAATATATAATATATATTTGTTGAAATTTGATATTTTATGTACAGTATATAATATATATTTGGTGAAATTTTATATTTTATGTACAGTATATAAGATATATTTGGTGTACTTTCATATTTTATGTACAGTATATAGTATATATTTGGTGACATTTGATATTTTATATACAATAAAAAAGATATTATTCTTGAAATTTGATATTTAATGTACAGTATATACTATATGTTTGGTGAAATTTGATATTATAGGTACAGTATATAATATATATTTGCTGAAATTTGATATTTTATATGCAGTATATAATTTATATTTGGTGAAATTTGATATTTTATGTACAGTATATAATATATATTTGTTGAAATTTGATATTTTATGTACAGTATATAATATATATTTGGTGTACTTTCATATTTTATGTGCAGTATATAGTATATATTTGGTGACATTTGATATTTTATGTACAGTATATAATATATATTTGTTGAAATTTGATATTTTATGTATAGTATATAATATATATTTGGTGAAATTTGATATTTTACGTACAGTATATAATATATATTTGTTGAAATTTGATATTTTATGTACAGTATATAATATATATTTGGTGAAATTTTATATTTTATGTACAGTATATAATATATATTTGGTGTACTTTAATATTTTATGTACAGTATATAGCATATATTTGGTGACATTTGATATTTTATGTACAGTATATAATACATATTTGTTGAAATCTGATATTTTATGTATAGTATATAATATATTTTTGGTGAAATTTTATATTTTATGTACAGTATATAATATATATTTGGTGTACTTTCATATTTTATGTACAGTATATAATATATATTTGGTGAAATTTGATATTTTATATACAGTATATAATTTATATTTGGTGAAATTTGATATTTTA
This sequence comes from Gorilla gorilla gorilla, assembly GCF_029281585.2. Classification (NCBI taxonomy): domain Eukaryota; kingdom Metazoa; phylum Chordata; class Mammalia; order Primates; family Hominidae; genus Gorilla; species Gorilla gorilla. Next base: position 82,388,074 of record NC_073227.2, on the reverse strand, counting down.
TGTACAGTATATAATATAGATTTTTTGAAATTTTATATTTTATGTACAGTATATAATATATATTTGGTGTACTTTCATATTTTATGTACAGTATATAGTATATATTTGGTGACATTTGATATTTTATGTATAGTGTATAATATATATTTGGTGAAATTTTATATTTTATGTACGGTACATAATATATATTTGGTGTACTTTCATATTTAATGTACAGTATATAGTATATATTTGGTGACATTTGATATTTTATATACAGTATATAATATATATTTGTTGAAATTTGATATTTTATGTACAGTATATAATATACATTTGGTGTACTTTCATATTTTGTGTACAGTATATAGTATATAATTGGTGACATTTGATATTTTATGTACAGTATATAATGTATATTAGTTGAAATTTGATATTTTATGTATAGTATATAATATATATTTGGTGAAATTTTATATTTTATGTACAGTATATAATATATATTTGGTGTACTTTCATATTTTATGTGCTGTATATAGTATATATTTGGTGACATTTGATATTTTATGTACAGTATATAATATATATTTGTTGAAATTTGATATTTTATGTATAGTATATAATATATATTTGGTGAAATTTGATATTTTATGTAAAGTATATAATATATAATTGGTGAAATTTTATATTTTATGTACAGTACATAATATATATTTGGTGTACTTTCATATTTTATGTACAGTATATAATATATATTTGCTGAAATTTGATATTTTGTATACAGTATATAATATATATTTGTTGAAATTTGATATTTTATGTACAGTATATAATATATATTTTTTGAAATTTTATATTTTATGTACAGTATATAATATATATTTGGTGAACTTTCATATTTTATGTACAGTATATAGTATATATTTGGAGACATTTGATATTTTATGTACAGTGTATAATATATATTTGGTGAAATTTTATGTTTTATGTACAGTATATAACATGTATTTGGTGTACTTTCATATTTTATGTACAGTATATAGTATATATTTGGTGACATTTGATATTTTATATACAGTATATAATATATATTTGTTGTAATTTGATATTTTATGTACAGTATATAATATATATTTGGTGAAATTTTATATTTTATGTACAGTATACAATATGTATTTGGTGTACTTTCATATTTTATGTGCAGAATATAGTATATATTTCGTGACATTTGATATTTTATGTACAGTATATAATATATACTTGTTGAAATTTGATATTTTATGTATAGTATATAATATATATTTGGTGAAATTTTATATTTTATGTACAGTATATAATATATATTTGGTGTACTTTCATATTTTATGTACAGTATATAATATATATTTGGTGACATTTGATATTTTATGTAAAGTGTATAATATATATTTGGTGAAATTTTATATTTTATTTACAGTATATAATATATACTTGGTGTACTTTCATATTTAATGTACAGTATATAGTATATATTTGGTGACATTTGATATTTTATACACAGTATATAATTTATATTTGTTGAAATTTGATATTTTAAGTACAGTATATAATATATATTTGGTGAAATTTTATATTTTATGTACAGTATATAATATATATTTGGTGAAATTTTATATTTTATGTACAGTATATAATATATATTTGGTGTACTTTCATATTTTATGTACAGTATATAGTATATATTTGGTGACATTTTATATTTTATATACAATATATAATATATATTTGTTGAAATTTGATATTTTATGTACAGTATATAATATATATTTGGTGAAATTTTATATTTTATGTACAGTATATAAGATATATGTGGTGTACTTTCATATTTTATGTACAGTATATAGTATATATTTGGTGACATTTGATGTTTTATATACAGTATATAATATATATTTGTTAAAATTTGATATTTTATGTACAGTATATAATATATATTTTTTGAAATTTTATATTTTATGTACAGTATATAAGATATATTTGGTGTACTTTCATATTTTATGTACAGTATATAGTATATATTTGGTGACATTTGATATTTTATGTACAGTGTATAATATATATTTGGTGAAATTTTATATTTTATGTACAGTATATAATATATATGTGGTGTACTTTCATATTTTATGTACAGTATATAGTATATATTTGGTGACATTTGATATTTTATATACAATAAATAAGATATGTTTCTTGAAATTTGATATTTTATGTACTGTATATACTATATATTTGGTGAAATTTTATATTTTATGTACAGTATATAAGATATATTTCGGGTACTTTCATATTTTATGTACAGTATATAGTATATATTTGGTGACATTTGATATTTTATGTACAGTATATAATATATATTTGTTGAAATTTGATATTTTATGTATAGTATATAATATATATTTGGTGAAATTTTATATTTTATATACCATATATAATATATATTTGGTGAACTTTCATATTTTATGTACAGCATATAGTATATATTTGGTGACATTTGATATTTTATGTACAGTATATAATATATAATTTTTGAAATTTTATATTTTATATACAGTATATAATATATATTTGGTGTACTTTCATATTTTGTTTACAGTATATAGAATATATTTGGTGACATTTGACATTTTATATACAGTATATAATATATATTTGTTGAAATTTGATATTTTATGTACAGTATATAATATATATTTTTTGAAATTTTATATTTTATGTACAGTATATAATATATATTTGGTATACTTTCATATTTTATGTACAGTATATAGTATATATTTGGTGACATTTGATATTTTATGTGCAGTGTATAATATATATTTGGTGAAATTTTATATTTTATGTACAGTATATAATATATATTTGGTGTACTTTCATATTTTATGTACAGTATATAGTGTATATTTGGTGACATTTGATATTTTATATACAATAAATAAGATATGTTTCTTGAAATTTGATATTTTATGTACAGTATACACTATATATTTGGTGAAATTTGACATTATAGGTACAGTATATAATATATGTTTGGTGAAATTTGATATTTTATATACAGTATATAATATATACTTGGTGAAATTTGATATTTTATGTACAGTATATAATATATATTTTTTGAAATTTTATATTTTATGTACAGTATATAATATATATTTGGTGGACTTTCATATTTTATGTACAGTATATAGTATATATTTGGTGACATTTGATATTTTATGTACAGTGTATAATATATATTTGGTGAAATTTTATATTTTATGTACAGTATATAATATATATTTGGTGTACTTTCATATTTTATGTACAGTATATAGTATATATTTGGTGACATTTGATATTTTATATACAATAAATAAGATATGTTTCTTGAAATTTGATATTTTATGTACACTATATACTATATATTTGGTGAAATTTTATATTTTATGTACAGTATATAATACATATTTGGTGTACTTTCATATTTTATTTCAGTATATAGTATATATTTGGTGACATTTAATGTTTTATGTACAGTATATAATATATATTTGTTGAAATTTGATATTTTATGTATAGTATATAATATATATTTGGTGAAATTTGATATTTTATGTACAGTATATAATATATATTTGTTGAAATTTGATATTTTATGTACAGTATATAATACATATTTGGTGAAATTTTATATTTTATGTACAGTATATAATATATATTTGGTGTACTTTAATATTTTATGTACATTATATTGCATATATTTGGTGACATTTGATATTTTATGTACAGTATATAATACATATTTGTTGAAATCTGATATTTTATGTATAGTATATAATATATTTTTGTTGAAATTTTATATTTTATGTACAGTATATAATATATATTTGGTGTACTTTCATATTTTATGTACAGTATATAATATATATTTGGTGAAATTTGATATTTTGTATACAGTATATAATATATATTTGTTGAAATTTGATATTTTATGTACAGTATATAATATAGATTTTTTGAAATTTTATATTTTATGTACAGTATATAATATATATTTGGTGTACTTTCATATTTTATATACAGTATATAGTATATATTTGGTGACATTTGATATTTTATGTACAGTGTATAATATATATTTGGTGAAATTTTATATTTTATGTACAGTACATAATATATATTTGGTGAACTTTCATATTTAATGTACAGTATATAGTATATATTTGGTGACATTTGATATTTTATATACAGTATATAATATATATTTGTTGAAATTTGATATTTTATGTACAGTATATAATATACATTTGGTGTACTTTCATATTTTATGTGCTGTATATACTATATATTTGGTGACATTTGATATTTTATGTACAGTATATAATATATATTAGTTGAAATTTGATATTTTATGTATAGTATATAATATATATTTGGTGAAATTTTATATTTTATGTACAGTATATAATATATATTTGGTGTACTTTCATATTTTATGTGCTGTATATAGTATATATTTGGTGACATTTGATATTTTATGTACACTATATAATATATATTTGGTGAAATTTGATATTTTATGTATAGTATATAATATATATTTGGTGAAATTTGATATTTTGTATACAGTATATAATATATATTTGTTGAAATTTGATATTTTATGTAAAGTATATAATATATAATTGGTGAAATTTTATATTTTATGTACAGTACATAATATATATTTGGTGTACTTTCATATTTTATGTACAGTATATAATATATATTTGCTGAAATTTGATATTTTGTATACAGTATATAATACATATTTGTTGAAATTTGATATTTTATGTACAGTATATAATATATATTTTTTGAAATTTTATATTTTATGTACAGTATATAATATATATTTGGTGAACTTTCATATTTTATGTACAGTATATAGTATATATTTGGAGACATTTGTTATTTTATGTACAGTGTATAATATATATTTGGTGAAATTTTATGTTTTATGTACAGTATATAACATTTATTTGGTGTACTTTCATATTTTATGTGCAGTATATAGTATATATTTCGTGACATTTGATATTTTATGTACAGTATATAATATATACTTGTTGAAATTTGATATTTTATGTATAGTATATAATATATATTTGGTGAAATTTTATATTTTATGTACAGTATATAATATATATTTGGTGTACTTTCATATTTTATGTACAGTATATAATATATATTTGGTGACATTTGATATTTTATGTAAAGTGTATAATATATATTTGGTGAAATTTTATATTTTATGTACAGTGTATAATATATATTTGGTGTACTTTCATATTTAATGTACAGTATATAGTATATATTTGGTGACATTTGATATTTTATACACAGTATATAATATATATTTGTTGAAATTTGATATTTTAAGTACAGTATATAATATATATTTGGTGAAATTTTATATTTTATGTACAGTATATAATTTATATTTGGTGAAATTTAATATTTTATGTACAGTACATAGTATATATTTCGTGTACTTTCATATTTTATGTACAGTATATAGTATATATTTGGTGACATTTGATATTTTATGTACAGTATATAATATATATTTGTTGAAATTTGATATTTTATGTATTGTATATAATATATATTTGGTGAAATTTTATATTTTATATACCATATATAATATATATTTGGTGTACTTTCATATTTTATGTACAGTATATAGTATATATTTGGTGACATTTGATATTTTATGTACAGTATATAATATATATTTTTTGAAATTTTATATTTTATGTACAGTATATATTATATATTTGGTGTACTTTCATATTTTGTGTACAGTATATAGTATATATTTGGTGACATTTGACATTTTATATACAGTATATAATATATATTTGTTGAAATTTGATATTTTATGTACAGTATATAATATATATTTTTTGAAATTTTATATTTTATGTACAGTATATAATATATATTTGGTGTACTTTCATATTTCATGTACTGTATATAGTATATATTTGGTGACATTTGATATTTTATGTACACTATATAATATATATTTGTTGAAATTTGATATTTTATGTATAGTATATAATATATATTTGGTGAAATTTCATATTTTATATACCATATATAATATATATTTGGTGTACTTTCATATTTTATGTACAGTATATAGTATATATTTGGTGACATTTGATATTTTATGTACAGTATATAATATATATTTTTTGAAATTTTATATTTTATGTACAGTATATATTATATATTTGGTGTACTTTCATATTTTGTGTACAGTATATAGTATATATTTGGTGACATTTGACATTTTATATACAGTATATAATATATATTTGTTGAAATTTGATATTTTATGTACAGTATATAATATATATTTTTTGAAATTTTATATTTTATGTACAGTATATAATATATATTTGGTGTACTTTCATATTTTATGTACTGTATATAGTATATATTTGGTGACATTTGATATTTTATGTATAGTGTATAATATATATTTGGTGAAATTTTATATTTTATGTACAGTATATAATATATATTTGGTGTACTTTCATATTTTATGTAGAGTATATAGTGAATATTTGGTGACATTTGATATTTTATATACAATAAATAAGATATGTTTCTTGAAATTTGATATTTTATGTACAGTATATACTGTATATTTGGTGAAATTTGACATTATAGGTACAGTATATAATATATGTTTGGTGAAATTTGATATTTTATATACAGTATATAATATATATTTTGTGAAATTTGACATTATAGGTACAGTATATAATATATGTTTGGTGAAATTTGATATTTTATATACAGTATATAATATATATTTGGTGAAATTTGATATTTTATGTACAGTATATAATATTTATTTTTTGAAATTTTATATTTTATGTACAGTATATAATATATATTTGGTGGACTTTCATATTTTATGTACAGTATATAGTATATATTTGGTGACATTTGATATTTTATGTACAGTGTATAATATATATTTGGTGAAATTTTATATTTTATGTACAGTATATAATATATATTTGGTGAACTTTCATATTTTATGTACAGTATATAGTATATATTTGGTGACATTTTATATTTTATATACAATATATAATATATATTTGTTGAAATTTGATATTTTATGTACAGTGTATAATACATATTTGGTGAAATTTTATATTTTATGTACAGTATATAAGATATATTTGGTGTACTTTCATATTTTATGTACAGTATATAGTATATATTTGGTGACATTTGATGTTTTATATACAGTATATAATATATATTTGTTAAAATTTGATATTTTATGTACAGTATATAATATATATTTTTTGAAATTTTATATTTTATGTACAGTATATAAGATATATTTGGTGTACTTTCATATTTTATGTACAGTATATAGTATATATTTGGTGACATTTGATATTTTATGTACAGTGTATAATATATATTTGGTGAAATTTTATATTTTATGTACAGTATATAATATATATTTGGTGTACTTTCATATTTTATGTACAGTATATAATATATATTTGGTGACATTTGATATTTTATGTAAAGTGTATAATATATATTTGGTGAAATTTTATATTTTATGTACAGTGTATAATATATATTTGGTGTACTTTCATATTTAATGTACAGTATATAGTATATATTTGGTGACATTTGATATTTTATACACAGTATATAATATATATTTGTTGAAATTTGATATTTTAAGTACTGTATATAATATATATTTGGTGAAATTTTATATTTTATGTACAGTATATAATTTATATTTGGTGAAATTTTATATTTTATGTACAGTATATAGTATATATTTCGTGTACTTTCATATTTTATGTACAGTATATAGTATATATTTGGTGACATTTGATATTTTATGTACAGTATATAATATATATTTGTTGAAATTTGATATTTTATGTATAGTATATAATATATATTTGGTGAAATTTTATATTTTATATACCATATATAATATATATTTGGTGTACTTTCATATTTTATGTACAGTATATAGTATATATTTGGTGACATTTGATATTTTATGTACAGTATATAATATATATTTTTTGAAATTTTATATTTTATGTACAGTATATATTATATATTTGGTGTACTTTCATATTTTGTGTACAGTATATAGTATATATTTGGTGACATTTGACATTTTATATACAGTATATAATATATATTTGTTGAAATTTGATATTTTATGTACAGTATATAATATATATTTTTTGAAATTTTATATTTTATGTACAGTATATAATATATATTTGGTGTACTTTCATATTTTATGTACTGTATATAGTATATATTTGGTGACATTTGATATTTTATGTATAGTGTATAATATATATTTGGTGAAATTTTATATTTTATGTACAGTATATAATATATATTTGGTGGACTTTCATATTTTATGTAGAGTATATAGTGTATATTTGGTGACATTTGATATTTTATATACAATAAATAAGATATGTTTCTTGAAATTTGATATTTTATGTACAGTATATACTGTATATTTGGTGAAATTTGACATTATAGGTACAGTATATAATATATGTTTGGTGAAATTTGATATTTTATATACAGTTTATAATATATATTTTGTGAAATTTGACATTATAGGTACAGTATATAATATATGTTTGGTGAAATTTGATATTTTATATACAGTATATAATATATATTTGGTGAAATTTGGTATTTTATGTACAGTATATAATATTTATTTTTTGAAATTTTATATTTTATGTACAGTATATAATATATATTTGGTGGACTTTCATATTTTATGTACAGTATATAGTATATATTTGGTGACATTTGATATTTTATGTACAGTGTATAATATATATTTGGTGAAATTTTATAATTTATGTACAGTATATAATATATATTTGGTGTACTTTCATATTTTATGTACAGTATATAGTATATATTTGGTGACATTTTATATTTTATATACAATATATAATATATATTTGTTGAAATTTGATATTTTATGTACAGTATATAATACATATTTGGTGAAATTTTATATTTTATGTACAGTATATAAGATATATTTGGTGTACTTTCATATTTTATGTACAGTATATAGTATATATTTGGTGACATTTTATGTTTTATATACAGTATATAATATATATTTGTTAAAATTTGATATTTTATGTACAGTATATAATATATATTTTTTGAAATTTTATATTTTATGTACAGTATATAAGATATATTTGGTGTACTTTCATATTTTATGTACAGTATATAGTATATATTTGGTGACATTTGATATTTTATGTACAGTGTATAATATATATTTGGTGAAATTTTATATTTTATGTACAGTATATAATATATATTTGGTGTACTTTCATATTTTATGTACAGTATATAGTATATATTTGGTGACATTTGATATTTTATATACAATAAATAAGATATTATTCTTGAAATTTGATATTTTATGTACAGTATATACTATATGTTTGGTGAAATTTGTTATTATAGGTACAGTATATAGTATATATTTGGTGAAATTTGATATTTTATATACAGTATATAATATATATTTGGTGAAATTTGATATTTTATGTACAGTATATAATATATATTTGGTGTACTTTCATATTTTATTTACAGTATATAGTATATATTTGGTGACATTTGATATTTTATGTACAGTGTATAATATATATTTGGTGAAATTTTATATTTTATGTACAGCATATAATATATATTTGGTGTACTTTCATATTTTATGTACAGTATATAGTATATATTTTTTGACATTTGATATTTTATGTACAGTGTATAATATATATTTGGTGAAATTTTATATTTTATGTACAGTATATAATATATATTTGGTGTACTTTCATATTTTATGTACAGTATATGGTATATATTTGGTGACATTTGATATTTTATATACAATAAATAAGATATTCTTGAAATTTGATATTTTATGTACAGTATATACTATATGTTTGGTGAAATTTGATATTATAGGTACAGTATATAATATATATTTGTTGAAATTTGATATTTTATGTACAGTATATAATATATATTTGGTGAAATTTTATATTTTATGTACAGTATATAAGATATATTTGGTGTACTTTCATATTTTATGTACAGTATATAGTATATATTTGGTGACATTTGATATTTTATATACAGTATATAATATATATTTGTTAAAATTTGATATTTTATGTACAGTATATAATATATATTTTTTGAAATTTTATATTTTATGTACAGTATATAATATATATTTGGTGTACTTTCATATTTTATGTACAGTATATAGTATATATTTGGTGACATTTGATATTTTATGTACAGTGTATAATATATATTTGATTAAATTTTATATTTTATGTACAGTACATAATATATATTTGGTGTACTTTCATATTTTATGTACAGTATATAGTATATATTTGGTGACATTTGATATTTTATATACAATAAATAAGATATTATTCTTGAAATTTGATATTTTATGTACAGTATATACTATATGTTTGGTGAAATTTGATATTATAGGTACAGTATATAATATATATTTATTGAAATTTGATATTTTATGTACAGTATATAATATATATTTGGTGAAATTTTATATTTTATGTACAGTATATAAGATATATTTGGTGTACTTTCATATTTTATGTACAGTATATAGTATATATTTGGTGACATTTGATATTTTATATTCAGTATATAATATATATTTGTTAAAATTTGATATTTTATGTACAGTATATAATATATATTTTCTGAAATTTTATATTTTATGTACAGTATATAATATATATTTGGTGTACTTTCATATATTATGTACAGTATATAGTATATATTTGGTGACATTTGATATTTTATGTACAGTTTATAATATATATTTGGTGAAATTTTATATTTTATGTACAGTATATAATATATATTTGGTGTACTTTCATATTTTATGTACAGTATATACTATATATTTGGTGACATTTGATATTTTATATACAATAAATAAGATATTATTCTTGAAATTTGATATTTTATGTACAGTATATACTATATGTTTGGTGAAATTTGATATTATAGGTACAGTATATAATATATATTTGTTGAAATTTGATATTTTATGTACAGTATATAATATATATTTGGTGAAATTTTATATTTTATGTACAGTATATAAGATATATTTGGTGTACTTTCATATTTTATGTACAGTATATAGTATATATTTGGTGACATTTGATATTTTATATACAGTATATAATATATATTTGTTAAAATTTGATATTTTATGTACAGTATATAATATATATTTTTTGAAATTTTATATTTTATGTCCAGTATATAAGATATATTTTGTGTACTTTCATATTTTATGTACAGTATATAGCATATATTTGGTGACATTTGATATTTTATGTACAGTGTATAATATATACTTGGTGAAATTTTATATTTTATGTACAGTATATAATATATATTTGGTGTACTTTCATATTTCATGTACAGTATATAGTATATATTTGGTGACATTTGATATTTTATATACAATAAATTAGATATTATTCTTGAAATTTGATATTTTATGTACAGTATATACTATATGTTTGGTGAAATTTGATATTATAGGTACAGTATATAATATATATTTGTTGAAATTTGATATTTTATGTACAGTATACAATATATATTTCGTGAAATTTTATATTTTATGTACAGTATATAAGATATATTTTGTGTACTTTCATATTTTATGTACAGTATATAGTATATATTTGGTGACATTTGATATTTTATATACAGTATATAATATATATTTGTTAAAATTTGATATTTTATGTAAACTATATAATATATATTTTTTGAAATTTTATATTTTATGTACAGTATATAATATATATTTGGTGTACTTTCATATTTTATGTACAGTATATAGTATATATTTGGTGACATTTGATATTTTATGTACAGTGTATAATATATATTTGGTGAAATTTTATATTTTATGTACAGTATATAATATATATTTGGTGTACTTTCATATTTTATGTACAGTATATAGTATATATTTGGTGACATTTGATATTTTATATACAATAAATAAGATATTATTCTTGAAATTTGATATTTTATGTACAGTATATACTATATGTTTGGTGAAATTTGATATTATAGGTACAGTATATAATATATATTTGTTGAAATTTGATATTTTCTGTACAGTATATAATATATATTTGGTGAAATTTTATATTTTATGTACAGTATATAAGATATATTTGGTGTAATTTCATATTTTATGTACAGTATATAGTATATATTTGGTGACATTTGATATTTTATATACAGTATATAATATATATTTGTTAAAATTTGATATTTTATGTACAGTATATAATATATATTTTTTGAAATTTTATATTTTATGTACAGTATATAAGATATATTTGGTGTACTTTCATATTTTATGTACAGTATATAGTATATATTTGGTGACATTTGATATTTTATGTACAGTGTATAATATATATTTGGTGAAATTTTATATTTTATGTACAGTATATAATATGTATTTGGTGTACTTTCATATTTTATGTACAGTATATAGTATATATTTGGTGACATTTGATATTTTATATACAATAAATAAGATATTATTCTTGAAATTTGATATTTTATGTACAGTATATACTATATGTTTGGTGAAATTTGATATTATAGGTACAGTATATAATATATATTTATTGAAATTTGATATTTTATGTACAGTATATAATATATATTTGGTGAAATTTTATATTTTATGTACAGTATATAAGATATATTTGGTGTACTTTCATATTTTATGTACAGTATATAGTATATATTTGGTGACATTTGATATTTTATATTCAGTATATAATATATATTTGTTAAAATTTGATATTTTATGTACAGTATATAATATATATTTTCTGAAATTTTATATTTTATGTACAGTATATAATATATATTTGGTGTACTTTCATATTTTATGTACAGTATATAGTATATATTTGGTGACATTTGATATTTTATGTACAGTGTATAATATATATTTGGTGAAATTTTATATTTTATGTACAGTATATAATATGTATTTGGTGTACTTTCATATTTTATGTACAGTATATAGTATATATTTGGTGACATTTGATATTTTATATACAATAAATAAGATATTATTCTTGAAATTTGATATTTTATGTACAGTATATACTATATGTTTGGTGAAATTTGATATTATAGGTACAGTATATAATATATATTTGTTGAAATTTGATATTTTATGTACAGTATATAGTATATATTTGGTGAAATTTTATATTTTATGTACAGTATATAAGATATATTTGGTGTACTTTCATATTTTATGTACAGTATATAGTATATATTTGGTGACATTTGATATTTTATATACAGTATATAATATATATTTGTTAAAATTTGATATTTTATGTACAGTATATAATATATATTTTTTGAAATTTTATATTTTATGTCCAGTATATAAGATATATTTTGTGTACTTTCATATTTTATGTACAGTATATAGCATATATTTGGTGACATTTGATATTTTATGTACAGTGTATAATATATACTTGGTGAAATTTTATATTTTATGTACAGTATATAATATATATTTGGTGTACTTTCATATTTCATGTACAGTATATAGTATATATTTGGTGACATTAGATATTTTATATACAATAAATAAGATATTATTCTTGAAATTTGATATTTTATGTACAGTATATACTATATGTTTGGTGAAATTTGATATTATAGGTACAGTATATAATATATATTTGTTGAAATTTGATATTTTATGTACAGTATGTAATATATATTTGGTGAAATTTTATATTTTATGTACAGTATATAAGATATATTTGGTGTACTTTCATATTTTATGTACAGTATATAGTATATATTTGGTGACATTTGATATTTTATATACAGTATATAATATATATTTGTTAAAATTTGATATTTTATGTAAAGTATATAATATATATTTTTTGAAATTTTATATTTTATGTACAGTATATAATATATATTTGGTGTACTTTCATATTTTATGTACAGTATATAGTATATATTTGGTGACATTTGATATTTTATGTACAGTGTATAATATATATTTGGTGAAATTTTATATTTTATGTACAGTATATAATATATATTTGGTGTACTTTCATATTTTATGTACAGTATATAGTATATATTTGGTGACATTTGATATTTTATATACAATAAATAAGATATTATTCTTGAAATTTGATATTTTATGCACAGTATATACTATATGTTTGGTGAAATTTGATATTATAGGTACAGTATATAATATATATTTGTTGAAATTTGATATTTTATGTACAGTATATAATATATATTTGGAGAAATTTTATATTTTATGTACAGTATATAAGATATATTTGGTGTACTTTCATATTTTATGTACAGTATATAGTATGTATTTGGTGACATTTGATATTTTATATACAGTATATAATATATATTTGTTAAAATTTGATATTTTATGTACAGTATATAATATATATTTTTTGAAATTTTATATTTTATGTACAGTATATAATATATATTTGGTGTACTTTCATATTTTATGTACAGTATATAGTATATATTTGGTGACATTTGATATTTTATGTACAGTGTATAATATATATTTGATGAAATTTTATATTTTATGTACAGTATATAATATATATTTGGTGTACTTTCATATTTTATGTACAGTATATAGTATATATTTGGTGACATTTGATATTTTATATACAATAAATAAGATATTATTCTTGAAATTTGATATTTTATGTACAGTATATACTATATGTTTGGTGAAATTTGATATTATAGGTACAGTATATAATATATATTTGTTGAAATTTGATATTTTATGTACAGTATATAATATATATTTGGTGAAATTTTATATTTTATGTACAGTATATAATATATATTTGGTGTACTTTCATATTTTATGTACAGTATATAGTATATATTTGGTGACATTTGATATTTTATATACAATAAATAAGATATTATTCTTGAAATTTGATATTTTATGTACAGTATATACTATATGTTTGGTGAAATTTGATATTATAGGTACAGTATATAATATATATTTATTGAAATTTGATATTTTATGTACAGTATATAATATATATTTGGTGAAATTTTATATTTTATGTACAGTATATAAGATATATTTGGTGTACTTTCATATTTTATGTACAGTATATAGTATATATTTGGTGACATTTGATATTTTATATTCAGTATATAATATATATTTGTTAAAATTTGATATTTTATGTACAGTATATAATGTATATTTTCTGAAAGTTTATATTTTATGTACAGTATATAATATATATTTGGTGTACTTTCATATTTTATGTACAGTATATAGTATATATTTGGTGACATTTGATATTTTATGTACAGTGTATAATATATATTTGGTGAAATTTTATATTTTATGTACAGTATATAATATGTATTTGGTGTACTTTCATATTTTATGTACAGTATATAGTATATATTTGGTGACATTTGATATTTTATATACAATAAATAAGATATTCTTGAAATTTGATATTTTATGTACAGTATATACTATATGTTTGGTGAAATTTGATATTATAGGTACAGTATATAATATATATTTGTTGAAATTTGATATTTTATGTACAGTATATAGTATATATTTGGTGAAATTTTATATTTTATGTACAGTATATAAGATATATTTGGTGTACTTTCATATTTTATGTACAGTATATAGTATATATTTGGTGACATTTGATATTTTATATACAGTATATAATATATATTTGTTAAAATTTGATATTTTATGTACAGTATATAATATATATTTTTTGAAATTTCATATTTTATGTCCAGTATATAAGATATATTTTGTGTACTTTCATATTTTATGTACAGTATATAGCATATATTTGGTGACATTTGATATTTTATGTACAGTGTATAATATATACTTGGTGAAATTTTATATTTTATGTACAGTATATAATATATATTTGGTGTACTTTCATATTTCATGTAAAGTATATAGTATATATTTGGTGACATTTGATATTTTATATACAATAAATAAGATATTATTCTTGAAATTTGATATTTTATGTACAGTATATACTATATGTTTGGTGAAATTTGATATTATAGGTACAGTATATAATATATATTTGTTGAAATTTGATATTTTATGTACAGTATGTAATATATATTTGGTGAAATTTTATATTTTATGTACAGTATATAAGATATATTTGGTGTACTTTCATATTTTATGTACAGTATATAGTATATATTTGGTGACATTTGATATTGTATATACAGTATATAATATATATTTGTTAAAATTTGATATTTTATGTAAAGTATATAATATATATTTTTTGAAATTTTATATTTTATGTACAGTATATAATATATATTTGGTGTACTTTCATATTTTATGTACAGTATATAGTATATATTTGGTGACATTTGATATTTTATGTACAGTGTATAATATATATTTGGTGAAATTTTATATTTTATGTACAGTATATAATATATATTTGGTGTACTTTCATATTTTATGTACAGTATATAGTATATATTTGGTGACATTTGATATTTTATATACAATAAATAAGATATTATTCTTGAAATTTGATATTTTATGTACGGTATATACTATATGTTTGGTGAAATTTGATATTATAGGTACAGTATATAATATATATTTGTTGAAATTTGATATTTTATGTACAGTATATAATATATATTTGGTGAAATTTTATATTTTATGTACAGTATATAAGATATATTTGGTGTACTTTCATATTTTATGTACAGTATATAGTATGTATTTGGTGACATTTGATATTTTATATACAGTATATAATATATATTTGTTAAAATTTGATATTTTATGTACAGTATATAATATATATTTTTTGAAATTTTATATTTTATGTACAGTATATAATATATATTTGGTGTACTTTCATATTTTATGTACAGTATATAGTATATATTTGGTGACATTTGATATTTTATGTACAGTGTATAATATATATTTGATGAAATTTTATATTTTATGTACAGTATATAATATATATTTGGTGTACTTTCATATTTTATGTACAGTATATAGTATATATTTGGTGACATTTGATATTTTATATACAATAAATAAGATATTATTCTTGAAATTTGATATTTTATGTACAGTATATACTATATGTTTGGTGAAATTTGATATTATAGGTACATTATATAATATATATTTATTGAAATTTGATATTTTATGTACAGTATATAATATATATTTGGTGAAATTTTATATTTTATGTACAGTATATAAGATATATTTGGTGTACTTTCATATTTTATGTACAGTTTATAGTATATATTTGGTGACATTTGATATTTTATATTCAGTATATAATATATATTTGTTAAAATTTGATATTTTATGTACAGTATATAATATATATTTTCTGAAATTTTATATTTTATGTACCGTATATAATATATATTTAGTGTACTTTCATATTTTATGTACAGTATATAGTATATATTTGGTGACATTTGATATTTTATGTACAGTGTATAATATATATTTGGTGAAATTTTATATTTTATGTACAGTATATAATATATATTTGGTGTACTTTCATATTTTATGTACAGTATATAGTATATATTTGGTGACATTTGGTATTTTATATACAATAAATAAAATATTATTCTTGAAATTTGATATTTTATGTACAGTATATACTATATGTTTGGTGAAATTTGATATTATAGGTACAGTATATAATATATATTTATTGAAATTTGATATTTTATGTACAGTATATAATATATATTTGGTGAAATTTTATATTTTATGTACAGTATATAAGATATATTTGGTGTACTTTCATATTTTATGTACAGTATATAGTATATATTTGGTGACATTTGATATTTTATATTCAGTATATAATATATATTTGTTAAAATTTGATATTTTATGTACAGTATATAATATATATTTTCTGAAATTTTATATTTTATGTACAGTATATAATATATATTTGGTGTACTTTCATATTTTATGTACAGTATATAGTATATATTTGGTGACATTTGATATTTTATGTACAGTGTATAATATATATTTGGTGAAATTTTATATTTTATGTACAGTATATAATATATATTTGGTGTACTTTCATATTTTATGTACAGTATATAGTATATATTTGGTGACATTTGATATTTTATATACAATAAATAAGATATTATTCTTGAAATTTGATATTTTATGTACAGTATATACTATATGTCTGGTGAAATTTGATATTATAGGTACAGTATATAATATATATTTGTTGAAATTTGATATTTTATGTACAGTATATAATATATATTTGTTGAAATTTGATATTTTATGTACAGTATATAATATATATTTGGTGAAATTTTATATTTTATGTACAGTATATAAGATATATTTGGTGTACTTTCATATTTTATGTACAGTATATAGTATATATTTGGTGACATTTGATATTTTATATACAGTATATAATATATATTTGTTAAAATTTGATATTTTATGTACAGTATATAATATATATTTTTTGAAATTTTATATTTTATGTCCAGTATATAAGATATATTTTGTGTACTTTCATATTTTATGTACAGTATATAGCATATATTTGGTGACATTTGATATTTTATGTACAGTGTATAATATATACTTGGTGAAATTTTATATTTTATGTACAGTATATAATATATATTTGGTGTACTTTCATATTTCATGTACAGTATATAGTATATATTTGGTGACATTTGATATTTTATATACAATAAATAAGATATTATTCTTGAAATTTGATATTTTATGTACAGTATATACTATATGTTTGGTGAAATTTGATATTATAGGTACAGTATATAATATATATTTGTTGAAATTTGATATTTTATGTACAGTATATAATATATATTTGGTGAAATTTTATATTTTATGTACAGTATATAAGATATATTTGGTGTACTTTCATATTTTATGTACAGTATATAGTATATATTTGGTGACATTTGATATTTTATATACAGTATATAATATATATTTGTTAAAATTTGATATTTTATGTACAGTATATAATATATATTTTTTGAAATTTTATATTTTATGTACAGTATATAATATATATTTGGTGTACTTTCATATTTTATGTACAGTATATAGTATATATTTGGTGACATTTGATATTTTATGTACAGTGTATAATATATATTTGGTGAAATTTTATATTTTATGTACAGTATATAATATATATTTGGTGTACTTTCATATTTTATGTACAGTATATAGTATATATTTGGTGACATTTGATATTTTATATACAATAAATAAGATATTATTCTTGAAATTTGATATTTTATGTACAGTATATACTATATGTTTGGTGAAATTTGATATTATAGGTACAGTATATAATATATATTTGTTGAAATTTGATATTTTATGTACAGTATATAATATATATTTGGTGAAATTTTATATTTTATGTACAGTATATAAGATATATTTGGTGGACTTTCATATTTTATGTACAGTATATAGTATATATTTGGTGACATTTGATATTTTATATACAGTATATAATATATATTTGTTAAAATTTGATATTTTATGTACAGTATATAATATATATTTTTTGAAATTTTATATTTTATGTACAGTATATAATATATATTTGGTGTACTTTCATATTTTATGTACAGTATATAGTATATATTTGGTGACATTTGATATTTTATGTACAGTGTATAATATATATTTGATGAAATTTTATATTTCATGTACAGTATATAATATATATTTGGTGTACTTTCATATTTTATGTACAGTATATAGTATATATTTGGTGACATTTGATATTTTATATACAATAAATAAGATATTATTCTTGAAATTTGATATTTTATGTACAGTATATAGTATATGTTTGGTGAAATTTGATATTATAGGTACAGTATATAATATATATTTATTGAAATTTGATATTTTATGTACAGTATATAATATATATTTGGTGAAATTTTATATTTTATGTACACTATATAAGATATATTTGGTGTACTTTCATATTTTATGTACAGTTTATAGTATATATTTGGTGACATTTGATATTTTATATTCAGTATATAATATATATTTGTTAAAATTTGATATTTTATGTACAGTATATAATATATATTTTCTGAAATTTTATATTTTATGTACAGTATATAATATATATTTGGTGTACTTTCATATTTTATGTACAGTATATAGTATATATTTGGTGACATTTGATATTTTATGTACAGTGTATAATATATATTTGGTGAAATTTTATATTTTATGTACAGTATATAATATATATTTGGTGTACTTTCATATTTTATGTACAGTATATAGTATATATTTGGTGACATTTGATATTTTATATACAATAACTAAGATATTATTCTTGAAATTTGATATTTTATGTACAGTATATACTATATGTTTGGTGAAATTTGATATTATAGGTACAGTATATAATATATATTTGTTGAAATTTGATATTTTATGTACAGTATATAGTATATATTTGGTGAAATTTTATATTTTATGTACAGTATATAAGATATATTTGGTGTACTTTCATATTTTATTTACAGTATATAGTATATATTTGGTGACATTTGATATTTTATATACAGTATATAATATATATTTGTTAAAATTTGATATTTTATGTACAGTATATAATATATATTTTTTGAAATTTTATATTTTATGTCCAGTATATAAGATATATTTTGTGTACTTTCATATTTTATGTACAGTATATAGCATATATTTGGTGACATTTGATATTTTATGTACAGTGTATAATATATACTTGGTGAAATTTTATATTTTATGTACAGTATATAATATATATTTGGTGTACTTTCATATTTCATGTACAGTATATAGTATATATTTGGTGACATTTGATATTTTATATACAATAAATAAGATATTATTCTTGAAATTTGATATTTTATGTACAGTATATACTATATGTTTGGTGAAATTTGATATTATAGGTACAGTATGTAATATATATTTGTTGAAATTTGATATTTTATGTACAATATATAATATATATTTGGTGAAATTTTATATTTTATGTACAGTATATAAGATATATTTGGTGTACTTTCATATTTTATGTACAGTATATAGTATATATTTGGTGACATTTGATATTTTATATACAGTATATAATATATATTTGTTAAAATTTGATATTTTATGTAAAGTATATAATATATATTTTTTGAAATTTTATATTTTATGTACAGTATATAATATATATTTGGTATACTTTCATATTTTATGTACAGTATATAGTATACATTTGGTGACATTTGATATTTTATGTACAGTGTATAATATATATTTGGTGAAATTTTATATTTTATGTACAGTATATAATATATATTTGGTGTACTTTCATATTTTATGTACAGTATATAGTATATATTTGGTGACATTTGATATTTTATATACAATAAATAAGATATTATTCTTGAAATTTGATATTTTATGTACAGTATATACTATATGTTTGGTGAAATTTGATATTATAGGTACAGTATATAATATATATTTGTTGAAATTTGATATTTTATGTACAGTATATAATATATATTTGGTGAAATTTTATATTTTATGTACAGTATATAAGATATATTTGGTGTACTTTCATATTTTATGTACAGTATATAGTATATATTTGGTGACATTTGATATTTTATATACAGTATATAATATATATTTGTTAAAATTTGATATTTTATGTAAAGTATATAATATATATTTTTTGAAATTTTATATTTTATGTACAGTATATAATATATATTTGGTGTACTTTCATATTTTATGTACAGTATATAGTATATATTTGGTGACATTTGATATTTTATGTACAGTGTATAATATATATTTGGTGAAATTTTATATTTTATGTACAGTATATAATATATATTTGGTGTACTTTCATATTTTATGTACAGTATATAGTATATATTTGGTGACATTTGATATTTTATATACAATAAATAAGATATTATTCTTGAAATTTGATATTTTATGTACAGTATATACTATATGTTTGGTGAAATTTGATATTATAGGTACAGTATATAATATATATTTATTGAAATTTGATATTTTATGTACAGTATATAATATATGTTTGGTGAAATTTTATATTTTATGTACAGTATATAAGATATATTTGGTGTACTTTCATATTTTATGTACAGTATATAGTATATATTTGGTGACATTTGATATTTTATATTCAGTATATAATATATATTTGTTAAAATTTGATATTTTATGTACAGTATATAATATATATTTTCTGAAATTTTATATTTTATGTACAGTATATAATATATATTTGGTGTACTTTCATATTTTATGTACAGTATATAGTATATATTTGGTGACATTTGATATTTTATGTACAGTGTATAATATATATTTGGTGAAATTTTATATTTTATGTACAGTATATAATATATATTTGGTGTACTTTCATATTTTATGTACAGTATATAGTATATATTTGGTGACATTTGATATTTTATATACAATAAATAAGATATTATTCTTGAAATTTGATATTTTATGTACAGTATATACTATATGTTTGGTGAAATTTGATATTATAGGTACAGTATATAATATATATTTGTTGAAATTTGATATTTTATGTACAGTATATAATATATATTTGGTGAAATTTTATATTTTATGTACAGTATATAAGATATATTTGGTGTACTTTCATATTTTATGTACAGTATATAGTATATATTTGGTGACATTTGATATTTTATATACAGTATATAATATATATTTGTTAAAATTTGATATTTTATGTACAGTATATAATATATATTTTTTGAAATTTTATATTTTATGTACAGTATATAAGATATATTTTGTGTACTTTCATATTTTATGTACAGTATATAGCATATATTTGGTGACATTTGATATTTTATGTACAGTGTATAATATATACTTGGTGAAATTTTATATTTTATGTACAGTATATAATATATATTTGGTGTACTTTCATATTTCATGTACAGTATATAGTATATATTTGGTGACATTTGATATTTTATATACAATAAATAAGATATTATTCTTGAAATTTGATATTTTATGTACAGTATATACTATATGTTTGGTGAAATTTGATATTATAGGTACAGTATATAATATATATTTGTTGAAATTTGATATTTTATGTACAGTATATAATATATATTTGGTGAAATTTTATATTTTATGTACAGTATATAAGATATATTTGGTGTACTTTCATATTTTATGTACAGTATATAGTATATATTTGGTGACATTTGATATTTTATATACAGTATATAATATATATTTGTTAAAATTTGATATTTATGTAAAGTATATAATATATATTTTTTGAAATTTTATATTTTATGTACAGTATATAATATATATTTGGTGTACTTTCATATTTTATGTACAGTATATAGTATATATTTGGTGACATTTGATAATTTATGTACAGTGTATAATATATATTTGGTGAAATTTTATATTTTATGTACAGTATATAATATATATTTGGTGTACTTTCATATTTTATGTACAGTATATAGTATATATTTGGTGACATTTGATATTTTATATACAATAAATAAGATATTATTCTTGAAATTTGATATTTTATGTACAGTATATGCTATATGTTTGGTGAAATTTGATATTATAGGTACAGTATATAATATATATTTGTTGAAATTTGATATTTTATGTACAGTATATAATATATATTTTTTGAAATTTTATATTTTATGTACAGTATATAATATATATTTGGTGTACTTTCATATTTTATGTACTGTATATAGTATATATTTGGTGACATTTGATATTTTATGAATAGTGTATAATATATATTTGGTGAAATTTTATATTTTATGTACAGTATATAATATATATTTGGTGTACTTTCATATTTTATGTAGAGTATATAGTGTATATTTGGTTACATTTGATATTTTATATACAATAAATAAGATATGTTTCTTGAAATTTGATATTTTATGTACAGTATATACTGTATATTTGGTGAAATTTGACATTATAGGTACAGTATATAATATATGTTTGGTGAAATTTGATATTTTATATACAGTATATAATATATATTTTGTGAAATTTGACATTATAGGTACAGTATATAATATATGTTTGGTGAAATTTGATATTTTATATACAGTATATAATATATATTTGGTGAAATTTGATATTTTATGTACAGTATATAATATTTATTTTTTGAAATTTTATATTTTATGTACAGTATATAATATATATTTGGTGGACTTTCATATTTTATGTACAGTATATAGTATATATTTGGTGACATTTGATATTTTATGTACAGTGTATAATATATATTTGGTGAAATTTTATATTTTATGTACAGTATATAATATATATTTGGTGTACTTTCATATTTTATGTACAGTATATAGTATATATTTGGTGACATTTTATATTTTATATACAATATATAATATATATTTGTTGAAATTTGATATTTTATGTACAGTATATAATATATATTTGGTGAAATTTTATATTTTATGTACAGTATATAAGATATATTTGGTGTACTTTCATATTTTATGTACAGTATATAGTATATATTTGGTGACATTTGATATTTTATATACAGTATATAATATATATTTGTTAAAATTTGATATTTTATGTACAGTATATAATATACATTTTTTGAAATTTTATATTTTATGTCCAGTATATAAGATATATTTTGTGTACTTTCATATTTTATGTACAGTATATAGCATATATTTGGTGACATTTGATATTTTATGTACAGTGTATAATATATACTTGGTGAAATTTTATATTTTATGTACAGTATATAATATATATTTGGTGTACTTTCATATTTCATGTACAGTATATAGTATATATTTGGTGACATTTGATATTTTATATACAATAAATAAGATATTATTCTTGAAATTTGATATTTTATGTACAGTATATACTATATGTTTGGTGAAATTTGATATTATAGGTACAGTATATAATATATATTTGTTGAAATTTGATATTTTATGTACAGTATATAATATATATTTGGTGAAATTTTATATTTTATGTACAGTATATAAGATATATTTGGTGTACTTTCATATTTTATGTACAGTATATAGTATATATTTGGTGACATTTGATATTTTATATACAGTATATAATATATATTTGTTAAAATTTGATATTTTATGTAAAGTATATAATATATATTTTTTGAAATTTTATATTTTATGTACAGTATATAATATATATTTGGTGTACTTTCATATTTTATGTACAGTATATAGTATATATTTGGTGACATTTGATATTTTATGTACAGTGTATAATATATATTTGGTGAAATTTTATATTTTATGTACAGTATATAATATATATTTGGTGTACTTTCATATTTTATGTACAGTATATAGTATATATTTGGTGACATTTGATATTTTATATACAATAAATAAGATATTATTCTTGAAATTTGATATTTTATGTACAGTATATACTATATGTTTGGTGAAATTTGATATTATAGGTACAGTATATAATATATATTTGTTGAAATTTGATATTTTATGTACAGTATATAATATATATTTGGTGAAATTTTATATTTTATGTACAGTATATAAGATATATTTGGTGTACTTTCATATTTTATGTACAGTATATAGTATATATTTGGTGACATTTGATATTTTATATACAGTATATAATATATATTTGTTAAAATTTGATATTTTATGTACAGTATATAATATATATTTTTTGAAATTTTATATTTTATGTCCAGTATATAAGATATATTTTGTGTACTTTCATATTTTATGTACAGTATATAGCATATATTTGGTGACATTTGATATTTTATGTACAGTGTATAATATATACTTGGTGAAATTTTATATTTTATGTACAGTATATAATATATATTTGGTGTACTTTCATATTTCATGTACAGTATATAGTATATATTTGGTGACATTTGATATTTTATATACAATAAATAAGATATTATTCTTGAAATTTGATATTTTATGTACAGTATATACTATATGTTTGGTGAAATTTGATATTATAGGTACAGTATATAATATATATTTGTTGAAATTTGATATTTTATGTACAGTATATAATATATATTTGGTGAAATTTTATATTTTATGTACAGTATATAAGATATATTTGGTGTACTTTCATATTTTATGTACAGTATATAGTATATATTTGGTGACATTTGATATTTTATATACAGTATATAATATATATTTGTTAAAATTTGATATTTTATGTAAAGTATAAAATATATATTTTTTGAAATTTTATATTTTATGTACAGTATATAATATATATTTGGTGTACTTTCATATTTTATGTACAGTATATAGTATATATTTGGTGACATTTGATATTTTATGTACAGTGTATAATATATATTTCGTGAAATTTTATATTTTATGTACATTATATAATATATATTTGGTGTACTTTCATATTTTATGTACAGTATATAGTATATATTTGGTGACATTTGATATTTTATATACAATAAATAAGATATTATTCTTGAAATTTGATATTTTATGTACAGTATATACTATATGTTTGGTGAAATTTGATATTATAGGTACAGTATATAATATATATTTGTTGAAATTTGATATTTTATGTACAGTATATAATATATATTTGGTGAAATTTTATATTTTATGTACAGTATATAAGATATATTTGGTGGACTTTCATATTTTATGTACAGTATATAGTATATATTTGGTGACATTTGATATTTTATATACAGTATATAATATATATTTGTTAAAATTTGATATTTTATGTACAGTATATAATATATATTTTTTGAAATTTTATATTTTATGTACAGTATATAATATATATTTGGTGTACTTTCATATTTTATGTACAGTATATAGTATATATTTGGTGACATTTGATATTTTATGTACAGTGTATAATATATATTTGATGAAATTTTATATTTTATGTACAGTATATAATATATATTTGGTGTACTTTCATATTTTATGTACAGTATATAGTATATATTTGGTGACATTTGATATTTTATATACAATAAATAAGATATTATTCTTGAAATTTGATATTTTATGTACAGTATATAGTATATGTTTGGTGAAATTTGATATTATAGGTACAGTATATAATATATATTTATTGAAATTTGATATTTTATGTACAGTATATAATATATATTTGGTGAAATTTTATATTTTATGTACAGTATATAAGATATATTTGGTGTACTTTCATATTTTATGTACAGTTTATAGTATATATTTGGTGACATTTGATATTTTATATTCAGTATATAATATATATTTGTTAAAATTTGATATTTTATGTACAGTATATAATATATATTTTCTGAAATTTTATATTTTATGTACAGTATATAATATATATTTGGTGTACTTTCATATTTTATGTACAGTATATAGTATATATTTGGTGACATTTGATATTTTTTGTACAGTGTATAATATATATTTGGTGAAATTTTATATTTTATGTACAGTATATAATATATATTTGGTGTACTTTCATATTTTATGTACAGTATATAGTATATATTTGGTGACATTTGATATTTTATATACAATAACTAAGATATTATTCTTGAAATTTGATATTTTATGTACAGTATATACTATATGTTTGGTGAAATTTGATATTATAGGTACAGTATATAATATATATTTGTTGAAATTTGATATTTTATGTACAGTATATAATATATATTTGGTGAAATTTTATATTTTATGTACAGTATATAAGATATATTTGGTGTACTTTCATATTTTATTTACAGTATATAGTATATATTTGGTGACATTTGATATTTTATATACAGTATATAATATATATTTGTTAAAATTTGATATTTTATGTACAGTATATAATATATATTTTTTGAAATTTTATATTTTATGTCCAGTATATAAGATATATTTTGTGTACTTTCATATTTTATGTACAGTATATAGCATATATTTGGTGACATTTGATATTTTATGTACAGTGTATAATATATACTTGGTGAAATTTTATATTTTATGTACAGTATATAATATATATTTGGTGTACTTTCATATTTCATGTACAGTATATAGTATATATTTGGTGACATTTGATATTTTATATACAATAAATAAGATATTATTCTTGAAATTTGATATTTTATGTACAGTATATACTATATGTTTGGTGAAATTTGATATTATAGGTACAGTATGTAATATATATTTGTTGAAATTTGATATTTTATGTACAGTATATAATATATATTTGGTGAAATTTTATATTTTATGTACAGTATATAAGATATATTTGGTGTACTTTCATATTTTATGTACAGTATATAGTATATATTTGGTGACATTTGATATTTTATATACAGTATATAATGTATATTTGTTAAAATTTGATATTTTATGTAAAGTATATAATATATATTTTTTGAAATTTTATATTTTATGTACAGTATATAATATATATTTGGTGTACTTTCATATTTTATGTACAGTATATAGTATATATTTGGTGACATTTGATATTTTATGTACAGTGTATAATATATATTTGGTGAAATTTTATATTTTATGTACAGTATATAATATATATTTGGTGTACTTTCATATTTTATGTACAGTATATAGTATATATTTGGTGACATTTGATATTTTATATACAATAAATAAGATATTATTCTTGAAATTTGATATTTTATGTACAGTATATACTATATGTTTGGTGAAATTTGATATTATAGGTACAGTATATAATATATATTTGTTGAAATTTGATATTTTATGTACAGTATATAATATATATTTGGTGAAATTTTATATTTTATGTACAGTATATAAGATATATTTGGTGTACTTTCATATTTTATGTACAGTATATAGTATATATTTGGTGACATTTGATATTTTATATACAGTATATAATATATATTTGTTAAAATTTGATATTTTATGTAAAGTATATAATATATATTTTTTGAAATTTTATATTTTATGTACAGTATATAATATATATTTGGTGTACTTTCATATTTTATGTACAGTATATAGTATATATTTGGTGACATTTGATATTTTATGTACAGTGTATAATATATATTTGGTGAAATTTTATATTTTATGTACAGTATATAATATATATTTGGTGTACTTTCATATTTTATGTACAGTATATAGTATATATTTGGTGACATTTGATATTTTATATACAATAAATAAGATATTATTCTTGAAATTTGATATTTTATGTACAGTATATACTATATGTTTGGTGAAATTTGATATTATAGGTACAGTATATAATATATATTTGTTGAAATTTGATATTTTATGTACAGTATATAATATATATTTGGTGAAATTTTATATTTTATGTACAGTATATAAGATATATTTGGTGTACTTTCATATTTTATTTACAGTATATAGTATATATTTGGTGACATTTGATATTTTATATACAGTATATAATATATATTTGTTAAAATTTGATATTTTATGTACAGTATATAATATATATTTTTTGAAATTTTATATTTTATGTCCAGTATATAAGATATATTTTGTGTACTTTCATATTTTATGTACAGTATATAGCATATATTTGGTGACATTTGATATTTTATGTACAGTGTATAATATATACTTGGTGAAATTTTATATTTTATGTACAGTATATAATATATATTTGGTGTACTTTCATATTTCATGTACAGTATATAGTATATATTTGGTGACATTTGATATTTTATATACAATAAATAAGATATTATTCTTGAAATTTGATATTTTATGTACAGTATATACTATATGTTTGGTGAAATTTGATATTATAGGTACAGTATGTAATATATATTTGTTGAAATTTGATATTTTATGTACAGTATATAATATATATTTGGTGAAATTTTATATTTTATGTACAGTATATAAGATATATTTGGTGTACTTTCATATTTTATGTACAGTATATAGTATATATTTGGTGACATTTGATATTTTATATACAGTATATAATGTATATTTGTTAAAATTTGATATTTTATGTAAAGTATATAATATATATTTTTTGAAATTTTATATTTTATGTACAGTATATAATATATATTTGGTGTACTTTCATATTTTATGTACAGTATATAGTATATATTTGGTGACATTTGATATTTTATGTACAGTGTATAATATATATTTGGTGAAATTTTATATTTTATGTACAGTATATAATATATATTTGGTGTACTTTCATATTTTATGTACAGTATATAGTATATATTTGGTGACATTTGATATTTTATATACAATAAATAAGATATTATTCTTGAAATTTGATATTTTATGTACAGTATATACTATATGTTTGGTGAAATTTGATATTATAGGTACAGTATATAATATATATTTGTTGAAATTTGATATTTTATGTACAGTATATAATATATATTTGGTGAAATTTTATATTTTATGTACAGTATATAAGATATATTTGGTGTACTTTCATATTTTATGTACAGTATATAGTATATATTTGGTGACATTTGATATTTTATATACAGTATATAATATATATTTGTTAAAATTTGATATTTTATGTAAAGTATATAATATATATTTTTTGAAATTTTATATTTTATGTACAGTATATAATATATATTTGGTGTACTTTCATATTTTATGTACAGTATATAGTATATATTTGGTGACATTTGATATTTTATGTACAGTGTATAATATATATTTGGTGAAATTTTATATTTTATGTACAGTATATAATATATATTTGGTGTACTTTCATATTTTATGTACAGTATATAGTATATATTTGGTGACATTTGATATTTTATATACAATAAATAAGATATTATTCTTGAAATTTGATATTTTATGTACAGTATATACTATATGTTTGGTGAAATTTGATATTATAGGTACAGTATATAATATATATTTATTGAAATTTGATATTTTATGTACAGTATATAATATATATTTGGTGAAATTTTATATTTTATGTACAGTATATAAGATATATTTGGTGTACTTTCATATTTTATGTACAGTATATAGTATATATTTGGTGACATTTGATATTTTATATTCAGTATATAATATATATTTGTTAAAATTTGATATTTTATGTACAGTATATAATATATATTTTCTGAAATTTTATATTTTATGTACAGTATATAATATATATTTGGTGTACTTTCATATTTTATGTACAGTATATAGTATATATTTGGTGACATTTGATATTTTATGTACAGTGTATAATATATATTTGGTGAAATTTTATATTTTATGTACAGTATATAATATATATTTGGTGTACTTTCATATTTTATGTACAGTATATAGTATATATTTGGTGACATTTGATATTTTATATACAATAAATAAGATATTATTCTTGAAATTTGATATTTTATGTACAGTATATACTATATGTTTGGTGAAATTTGATATTATAGGTACAGTATATAATATATATTTGTTGAAATTTGATATTTTATGTACAGTATATAATATATATTTGGTGAAATTTTATATTTTATGTACAGCATATAAGATATATTTGGTGTACTTTCATATTTTATGTACAGTATATAGTATATATTTGGTGACATTTGATATTTTATATACAGTATATAATATATATTTGTTAAAATTTGATATTTTATGTACAGTATATAATATATATTTTTTGAAATTTTATATTTTATGTACAGTATATAAGATATATTTTGTGTACTTTCATATTTTATGTACAGTATATAGCATATATTTGGTGACATTTGATATTTTATGTACAGTGTATAATATATACTTGGTGAAATTTTATATTTTATGTACAGTATATAATATATATTTGGTGTACTTTCATATTTCATGTACAGTATATAGTATATATTTGGTGACATTTGATATTTTATATACAATAAATAAGATATTATTCTTGAAATTTGATATTTTATGTACAGTATATACTATATGTTTGGTGAAATTTGATATTATAGGTACAGTATATAATATATATTTGTTGAAATTTGATATTTTATGTACAGTATATAATATATATTTGGTGAAATTTTATATTTTATGTACAGTATATAAGATATATTTGGTGTACTTTCATATTTTATGTACAGTATATAGTATATATTTGGTGACATTTGATATTTTATATACAGTATATAATATATATTTGTTAAAATTTGATATTTTATGTACAGTATATAATATATATTTTTTGAAATTTTATATTTTATGTACAGTATATAATATATATTTGGTGTACTTTCATATTTTATGTACAGTATATAGTATATATTTGGTGACATTTGATATTTTATATACAGTATATAATATATATTTGTTAAAATTTGATATTTTATGTACAGTATATAATATATATTTTTTGAAATTTTATATTTTATGTACAGTATATAATATATATTTGGTGTACTTTCATATTTCATGTACAGTATATAGTATATATTTGGTGACATTTGATATTTTATATACAATAAATAAGATATTATTCTTGAAATTTGATATTTTATGTACAGTATATACTATATGTTTGGTGAAATTTGATATTATAGGTACAGTATGTAATATATATTTGTTGAAATTTGATATTTTATGTACAGTATATAATATATATTTGGTGAAATTTTATATTTTATGTACAGTATATAAGATATATTTGGTGTACTTTCATATTTTATGTACAGTATATAGTATATATTTGGTGACATTTGATATTTTATATACAGTATATAATATATATTTGTTAAAATTTGATATTTTATGTAAAGTATATAATATATATTTTTTGAAATTTTATATTTTATGTACAGTATATAAGATATATTTGGTGTACTTTCATATTTTATGTACAGTATATAGTATATATTTGGTGACATTTGATATTTTATATACAGTATATAATATATATTTGTTAAAATTTGATATTTTATGTAAAGTATATAATATATATTTTTTGAAATTTTATATTTTATGTACAGTATATAATATATATTTGGTGTACTTTCATATTTTATGTACAGTATATAGTATATATTTGGTGACATTTGATATTTTATGTACAGTGTATAATATATATTTGGTGAAATTTTATATTTTATGTACAGTATATAATATATATTTGGTGTACTTTCATATTTTATGTACAGTATATAGTATATATTTGGTGACATTTGATATTTTATATACAATAAATAAGATATTATTCTTGAAATTTGATATTTTATGTACAGTATATACTATATGTTTGGTGAAATTTGATATTATAGGTACAGTATATAATATATATTTATTGAAATTTGATATTTTATGTACAGTATATAATATATATTTGGTGAAATTTTATATTTTATGTACAGTATATAAGATATATTTGGTGTACTTTCATATTTTATGTACAGTATATAGTATATATTTGGTGACATTTGATATTTTATATACAGTATATAATATATATTTGTTAAAATTTGATATTTTATGTACAGTATATAATATATATTTTTTGAAATTTTATATTTTATGTACAGTATATAAGATATATTTTGTGTACTTTCATATTTTATGTACAGTATATAGCATATATTTGGTGACATTTGATATTTTATGTACAGTGTATAATATATACTTGGTGAAATTTTATATTTTATGTACAGTATATAATATATATTTGGTGTACTTTCATATTTCATGTACAGTATATAGTATATATTTGGTGACATTTGATATTTTATATACAATAAATAAGATATTATTCTTGAAATTTGATATTTTATGTACAGTATATACTATATGTTTGGTGAAATTTGATATTATAGGTACAGTATATAATATATATTTGTTGAAATTTGATATTTTATGTACAGTATATAATATATATTTGGTGAAATTTTATATTTTATGTACAGTATATAAGATATATTTGGTGTACTTTCATATTTTATGTACAGTATATAGTATATATTTGGTGACATTTGATATTTTATATACAGTATATAATATATATTTGTTAAAATTTGATATTTTATGTACAGTATATAATATATATTTTTTGAAATTTTATATTTTATGTACAGTATATAATATATATTTGGTGTACTTTCATATTTCATGTACAGTATATAGTATATATTTGGTGACATTTGATATTTTATATACAATAAATAAGATATTATTCTTGAAATTTGATATTTTATGTACAGTATATACTATATGTTTGGTGAAATTTGATATTATAGGTACAGTATGTAATATATATTTGTTGAAATTTGATATTTTATGTACAGTATATAATATATATTTGGTGAAATTTTATATTTTATGTACAGTATATAAGATATATTTGGTGTACTTTCATATTTTATGTACAGTATATAGTATATATTTGGTGACATTTGATATTTTATATACAGTATATAATATATATTTGTTAAAATTTGATATTTTATGTAAAGTATATAATATATATTTTTTGAAATTTTATATTTTATGTACAGTATATAAGATATATTTGGTGTACTTTCATATTTTATGTACAGTATATAGTATATATTTGGTGACATTTGATATTTTATATACAGTATATAATATATATTTGTTAAAATTTGATATTTTATGTAAAGTATATAATATATATTTTTTGAAATTTTATATTTTATGTACAGTATATAATATATATTTGGTGTACTTTCATATTTTATGTACAGTATATAGTATATATTTGGTGACATTTGATATTTTATGAACAGTGTATAATATATATTTGGTGAAATTTTATATTTTATGTACAGTATATAATATATATTTGGTGTACTTTCATATTTTATGTACAGTATATAGTATATATTTGGTGACATTTGATATTTTATATACAATAAATAAGATATTATTCTTGAAATTTGATATTTTATGTACAGTATATACTATATGTTTGGTGAAATTTGATATTATAGGTACAGTATATAATATATATTTATTGAAATTTGATATTTTATGTACAGTATATAATATATATTTGGTGAAATTTTATATTTTATGTACAGTATATAAGATATATTTGGTGTACTTTCATATTTTATGTACAGTTTATAGTATATATTTGGTGACATTTGATATTTTATATTCAGTATATAATATATATTTGTTAAAATTTGATATTTTATGTACAGTATATAATATATATTTTCTGAAATTTTATATTTTATGTACAGTATATAATATATATTTGGTGTACTTTCATATTTTATGTACAGTATATAGTATATATTTGGTGACATTTGATATTTTATGTACAGTGTATAATATATATTTGGTGAAATTTTATATTTTATGTACAGTATATAATATATATTTGGTGTACTTTCATATTTTATGTACAGTATATAGTATATATTTGGTGACATTTGATATTTTATATACAATAAATAAGATATTATTCTTGAAATTTGATATTTTATGTACAGTATATACTATATGTTTGGTGAAATTTGATATTATAGGTACAGTATATAATATATATTTATTGAAATTTGATATTTTATGTACAGTATATAATATATATTTGGTGAAATTTTATATTTTATGTACAGTATATAAGATATATTTGGTGTACTTTCATATTTTATGTACAGTATATAGTATATATTTGGTGACATTTGATATTTTATATTCAGTATATAATATATATTTGTTAAAATTTGATATTTTATGTACAGTATATAATATATATTTTCTGAAATTTTATATTTTATGTACAGTATATAATATATATTTGGTGTACTTTCATATTTTATGTACAGTATATAGTATATATTTGGTGACATTTGATATTTTATGTACAGTGTATAATATATATTTGGTGAAATTTTATATTTTATGTACAGTATATAATATATATTTGGTGTACTTTCATATTTTATGTACAGTATATAGTATATATTTGGTGACATTTGATATTTTATATACAATAAATAAGATATTATTCTTGAAATTTGATATTTTATGTGCAGTATATACTATATGTCTGGTGCAATTTGATATTATAGGTACAGTATATAATATATATTTGTTGAAATTTGATATTTTATGTACAGTATATAATATATATTTGTTGAAATTTGATATTTTATGTACAGTATATAATATATATTTGGTGAAATTTTATATTTTATGTACAGTATATAAGATATATTTGGTGTACTTTCATATTTTATGTACAGTATATAGTATATATTTGGTGACATTTGATATTTTATATACAGTATATAATATATATTTGTTAAAATTTGATATTTTATGTACAGTATATAATATATATTTTTTGAAATTTTATATTTTATGTCCAGTATATAAGATATATTTTGTGTACTTTCATATTTTATGTACAGTATATAGCATATATTTGGTGACATTTGATATTTTAGGTACAGTGTATAATATATACTTGGTGAAATTTTATATTTTATGTACAGTATATAATATATATTTGGTGTACTTTCATATTTCATGTACAGTATATAGTATATATTTGGTGACATTTGATATTTTATATACAATAAATAAGATATTATTCTTGAAATTTGATATTTTATGTACAGTATATACTATATGTTTGGTGAAATTTGATATTATAGGTACAGTATATAATATATATTTGTTGAAATTTGATATTTTATGTACAGTATATAATATATATTTGGTGAAATTTTATATTTTATGTACAGTATATAAGATATATTTGGTGTACTTTCATATTTTATGTACAGTATATAGTATATATTTGGTGACATTTGATATTTTATATACAGTATATAATATATATTTGTTAAAATTTGATATTTTATGTAAAGTATATAATATATATTTTTTGAAATTTTATATTTTATGTACAGTATATAATATATATTTGGTGTACTTTCATATTTTATGTACAGTATATAGCATATATTTGGTGACATTTGATATTTTATGTACAGTGTATAATATATACTTGGTGAAATTTTATATTTTATGTACAGTATATAATATATATTTGGTGTACTTTCATATTTCATGTACAGTATATAGTATATATTTGGTGACATTAGATATTTTATATACAATAAATAAGATATTATTCTTGAAATTTGATATTTTATGTACAGTATATACTATATGTTTGGTGAAATTTGATATTATAGGTACAGTATATAATATATATTTGTTGAAATTTGATATTTTATGTACAGTATGTAATATATATTTGGTGAAATTTTATATTTTATGTACAGTATATAAGATATATTTGGTGTACTTTCATATTTTATGTACAGTATATAGTATATATTTGGTGACATTTGATATTTTATATACAGTATATAATATATATTTGTTAAAATTTGATATTTTATGTAAAGTATATAATATATATTTTTTGAAATTTTATATTTTATGTACAGTATATAATATATATTTGGTGTACTTTCATATTTTATGTACAGTATATAGTATATATTTGGTGACATTTGATATTTTATGTACAGTGTATAATATATATTTGGTGAAATTTTATATTTTATGTACAGTATATAATATATATTTGGTGTACTTTCATATTTTATGTACAGTATATAGTATATATTTGGTGACATTTGATATTTTATATACAATAAATAAGATATTATTCTTGAAATTTGATATTTTATGCACAGTATATACTATATGTTTGGTGAAATTTGATATTATAGGTACAGTATATAATATATATTTGTTGAAATTTGATATTTTATGTACAGTATATAATATATATTTGGAGAAATTTTATATTTTATGTACAGTATATAAGATATATTTGGTGTACTTTCATATTTTATGTACAGTATATAGTATGTATTTGGTGACATTTGATATTTTATATACAGTATATAATATATATTTGTTAAAATTTGATATTTTATGTACAGTATATAATATATATTTTTTGAAATTTTATATTTTATGTACAGTATATAATATATATTTGGTGTACTTTCATATTTTATGTACAGTATATAGTATATATTTGGTGACATTTGATATTTTATGTACAGTGTATAATATATATTTGATGAAATTTTATATTTTATGTACAGTATATAATATATATTTGGTGTACTTTCATATTTTATGTACAGTATATAGTATATATTTGGTGACATTTGATATTTTATATACAATAAATAAGATATTATTCTTGAAATTTGATATTTTATGTACAGTATATACTATATGTTTGGTGAAATTTGATATTATAGGTACAGTATATAATATATATTTGTTGAAATTTGATATTTTATGTACAGTATATAATATATATTTGGTGAAATTTTATATTTTATGTACAGTATATAATATATATTTGGTGTACTTTCATATTTTATGTACAGTATATAGTATATATTTGGTGACATTTGATATTTTATATACAATAAATAAGATATTATTCTTGAAATTTGATATTTTATGTACAGTATATACTATATGTTTGGTGAAATTTGATATTATAGGTACAGTATATAATATATATTTATTGAAATTTGATATTTTATGTACAGTATATAATATATATTTGGTGAAATTTTATATTTTATGTACAGTATATAAGATATATTTGGTGTACTTTCATATTTTATGTACAGTATATAGTATATATTTGGTGACATTTGATATTTTATATTCAGTATATAATATATATTTGTTAAAATTTGATATTTTATGTACAGTATATAATGTATATTTTCTGTAAGTTTATATTTTATGTACAGTATATAATATATATTTGGTGTACTTTCATATTTTATGTACAGTATATAGTATATATTTGGTGACATTTGATATTTTATGTACAGTGTATAATATATATTTGGTGAAATTTTATATTTTATGTACAGTATATAATATGTATTTGGTGTACTTTCATATTTTATGTACAGTATATAGTATATATTTGGTGACATTTGATATTTTATATACAATAAATAAGATATTCTTGAAATTTGATATTTTATGTACAGTATATACTATATGTTTGGTGAAATTTGATATTATAGGTACAGTATATAATATATATTTGTTGAAATTTGATATTTTATGTACAGTATATAGTATATATTTGGTGAAATTTTATATTTTATGTACAGTATATAAGATATATTTGGTGTACTTTCATATTTTATGTACAGTATATAGTATATATTTGGTGACATTTGATATTTTATATACAGTATATAATATATATTTGTTAAAATTTGATATTTTATGTACAGTATATAATATATATTTTTTGAAATTTCATATTTTATGTCCAGTATATAAGATATATTTTGTGTACTTTCATATTTTATGTACAGTATATAGCATATATTTGGTGACATTTGATATTTTATGTACAGTGTATAATATATACTTGGTGAAATTTTATATTTTATGTACAGTATATAATATATATTTGGTGTACTTTCATATTTCATGTAAAGTATATAGTATATATTTGGTGACATTTGATATTTTATATACAATAAATAAGATATTATTCTTGAAATTTGATATTTTATGTACAGTATATACTATATGTTTGGTGAAATTTGATATTATAGGTACAGTATATAATATATATTTGTTGAAATTTGATATTTTATGTACAGTATGTAATATATATTTGGTGAAATTTTATATTTTATGTACAGTATATAAGATATATTTGGTGTACTTTCATATTTTATGTACAGTATATAGTATATATTTGGTGACATTTGATATTGTATATACAGTATATAATATATATTTGTTAAAATTTGATATTTTATGTAAAGTATATAATATATATTTTTTGAAATTTTATATTTTATGTACAGTATATAATATATATTTGGTGTACTTTCATATTTTATGTACAGTATATAGTATATATTTGGTGACATTTGATATTTTATGTACAGTGTATAATATATATTTGGTGAAATTTTATATTTTATGTACAGTATATAATATATATTTGGTGTACTTTCATATTTTATGTACAGTATATAGTATATATTTGGTGACATTTGATATTTTATATACAATAAATAAGATATTATTCTTGAAATTTGATATTTTATGTACGGTATATACTATATGTTTGGTGAAATTTGATATTATAGGTACAGTATATAATATATATTTGTTGAAATTTGATATTTTATGTACAGTATATAATATATATTTGGTGAAATTTTATATTTTATGTACAGTATATAAGATATATTTGGTGTACTTTCATATTTTATGTACAGTATATAGTATGTATTTGGTGACATTTGATATTTTATATACAGTATATAATATATATTTGTTAAAATTTGATATTTTATGTACAGTATATAATATATATTTTTTGAAATTTTATATTTTATGTACAGTATATAATATATATTTGGTGTACTTTCATATTTTATGTACAGTATATAGTATATATTTGGTGACATTTGATATTTTATGTACAGTGTATAATATATATTTGATGAAATTTTATATTTTATGTACAGTATATAATATATATTTGGTGTACTTTCATATTTTATGTACAGTATATAGTATATATTTGGTGACATTTGATATTTTATATACAATAAATAAGATATTATTCTTGAAATTTGATATTTTATGTACAGTATATACTATATGTTTGGTGAAATTTGATATTATAGGTACATTATATAA
The DNA here is from genome assembly GCF_029281585.2 of Gorilla gorilla gorilla. Taxonomy (NCBI): domain Eukaryota; kingdom Metazoa; phylum Chordata; class Mammalia; order Primates; family Hominidae; genus Gorilla; species Gorilla gorilla. The sequence continues at coordinate 82,346,869 of NC_073227.2, read as the reverse complement.
TATATATTTATTGAAATTTGATATTTTATGTACAGTATATAATATATATTTGGTGAAATTTTATATTTTATGTACAGTATATAAGATATATTTGGTGTACTTTCATATTTTATGTACAGTTTATAGTATATATTTGGTGACATTTGATATTTTATATTCAGTATATAATATATATTTGTTAAAATTTGATATTTTATGTACAGTATATAATATATATTTTCTGAAATTTTATATTTTATGTACCGTATATAATATATATTTAGTGTACTTTCATATTTTATGTACAGTATATAGTATATATTTGGTGACATTTGATATTTTATGTACAGTGTATAATATATATTTGGTGAAATTTTATATTTTATGTACAGTATATAATATATATTTGGTGTACTTTCATATTTTATGTACAGTATATAGTATATATTTGGTGACATTTGGTATTTTATATACAATAAATAAAATATTATTCTTGAAATTTGATATTTTATGTACAGTATATACTATATGTTTGGTGAAATTTGATATTATAGGTACAGTATATAATATATATTTATTGAAATTTGATATTTTATGTACAGTATATAATATATATTTGGTGAAATTTTATATTTTATGTACAGTATATAAGATATATTTGGTGTACTTTCATATTTTATGTACAGTATATAGTATATATTTGGTGACATTTGATATTTTATATTCAGTATATAATATATATTTGTTAAAATTTGATATTTTATGTACAGTATATAATATATATTTTCTGAAATTTTATATTTTATGTACAGTATATAATATATATTTGGTGTACTTTCATATTTTATGTACAGTATATAGTATATATTTGGTGACATTTGATATTTTATGTACAGTGTATAATATATATTTGGTGAAATTTTATATTTTATGTACAGTATATAATATATATTTGGTGTACTTTCATATTTTATGTACAGTATATAGTATATATTTGGTGACATTTGATATTTTATATACAATAAATAAGATATTATTCTTGAAATTTGATATTTTATGTACAGTATATACTATATGTCTGGTGAAATTTGATATTATAGGTACAGTATATAATATATATTTGTTGAAATTTGATATTTTATGTACAGTATATAATATATATTTGTTGAAATTTGATATTTTATGTACAGTATATAATATATATTTGGTGAAATTTTATATTTTATGTACAGTATATAAGATATATTTGGTGTACTTTCATATTTTATGTACAGTATATAGTATATATTTGGTGACATTTGATATTTTATATACAGTATATAATATATATTTGTTAAAATTTGATATTTTATGTACAGTATATAATATATATTTTTTGAAATTTTATATTTTATGTCCAGTATATAAGATATATTTTGTGTACTTTCATATTTTATGTACAGTATATAGCATATATTTGGTGACATTTGATATTTTATGTACAGTGTATAATATATACTTGGTGAAATTTTATATTTTATGTACAGTATATAATATATATTTGGTGTACTTTCATATTTCATGTACAGTATATAGTATATATTTGGTGACATTTGATATTTTATATACAATAAATAAGATATTATTCTTGAAATTTGATATTTTATGTACAGTATATACTATATGTTTGGTGAAATTTGATATTATAGGTACAGTATATAATATATATTTGTTGAAATTTGATATTTTATGTACAGTATATAATATATATTTGGTGAAATTTTATATTTTATGTACAGTATATAAGATATATTTGGTGTACTTTCATATTTTATGTACAGTATATAGTATATATTTGGTGACATTTGATATTTTATATACAGTATATAATATATATTTGTTAAAATTTGATATTTTATGTACAGTATATAATATATATTTTTTGAAATTTTATATTTTATGTACAGTATATAATATATATTTGGTGTACTTTCATATTTTATGTACAGTATATAGTATATATTTGGTGACATTTGATATTTTATGTACAGTGTATAATATATATTTGGTGAAATTTTATATTTTATGTACAGTATATAATATATATTTGGTGTACTTTCATATTTTATGTACAGTATATAGTATATATTTGGTGACATTTGATATTTTATATACAATAAATAAGATATTATTCTTGAAATTTGATATTTTATGTACAGTATATACTATATGTTTGGTGAAATTTGATATTATAGGTACAGTATATAATATATATTTGTTGAAATTTGATATTTTATGTACAGTATATAATATATATTTGGTGAAATTTTATATTTTATGTACAGTATATAAGATATATTTGGTGGACTTTCATATTTTATGTACAGTATATAGTATATATTTGGTGACATTTGATATTTTATATACAGTATATAATATATATTTGTTAAAATTTGATATTTTATGTACAGTATATAATATATATTTTTTGAAATTTTATATTTTATGTACAGTATATAATATATATTTGGTGTACTTTCATATTTTATGTACAGTATATAGTATATATTTGGTGACATTTGATATTTTATGTACAGTGTATAATATATATTTGATGAAATTTTATATTTTATGTACAGTATATAATATATATTTGGTGTACTTTCATATTTTATGTACAGTATATAGTATATATTTGGTGACATTTGATATTTTATATACAATAAATAAGATATTATTCTTGAAATTTGATATTTTATGTACAGTATATAGTATATGTTTGGTGAAATTTGATATTATAGGTACAGTATATAATATATGTTTATTGAAATTTGATATTTTATGTACAGTATATAATATATATTTGGTGAAATTTTATATTTTATGTACAGTATATAAGATATATTTGGTGTACTTTCATATTTTATGTACAGTATATAGTATATATTTGGTGACATTTGATATTTTATATACAGTATATAATATATATTTGTTAAAATTTGATATTTTATGTACAGTATATAATATACATTTTTTGAAATTTTATATTTTATGTCCAGTATATAAGATATATTTTGTGTACTTTCATATTTTATGTACAGTATATAGCATATATTTGGTGACATTTGATATTTTATGTACAGTGTATAATATATACTTGGTGAAATTTTATATTTTATGTACAGTATATAATATATATTTGGTGTACTTTCATATTTCATGTACAGTATATAGTATATATTTGGTGACATTTGATATTTTATATACAATAAATAAGATATTATTCTTGAAATTTGATATTTTATGTACAGTATATACTATATGTTTGGTGAAATTTGATATTATAGGTACAGTATATAATATATATTTGTTGAAATTTGATATTTTATGTACAGTATATAATATATATTTGGTGAAATTTTATATTTTATGTACAGTATATAAGATATATTTGGTGTACTTTCATATTTTATGTACAGTATATAGTATATATTTGGTGACATTTGATATTTTATATACAGTATATAATATATATTTGTTAAAATTTGATATTTTATGTAAAGTATATAATATATATTTTTTGAAATTTTATATTTTATGTACAGTATATAATATATATTTGGTGTACTTTCATATTTTATGTACAGTATATAGTATATATTTGGTGACATTTGATATTTTATGTACAGTGTATAATATATATTTGGTGAAATTTTATATTTTATGTACAGTATATAATATATATTTGGTGTACTTTCATATTTTATGTACAGTATATAGTATATATTTGGTGACATTTGATATTTTATATACAATAAATAAGATATTATTCTTGAAATTTGATATTTTATGTACAGTATATACTATATGTTTGGTGAAATTTGATATTATAGGTACAGTATATAATATATATTTGTTGAAATTTGATATTTTATGTACAGTATATAATATATATTTGGTGAAATTTTATATTTTATGTACAGTATATAAGATATATTTGGTGTACTTTCATATTTTATGTACAGTATATAGTATATATTTGGTGACATTTGATATTTTATATACAGTATATAATATATATTTGTTAAAATTTGATATTTTATGTAAAGTATATAATATATATTTTTTGAAATTTTATATTTTATGTACAGTATATAATATATATTTGGTGTACTTTCATATTTTATGTACAGTATATAGTATATATTTGGTGACATTTGATATTTTATGTACAGTGTATAATATATATTTGGTGAAATTTTATATTTTATGTACAGTATATAATATATATTTGGTGTACTTTCATATTTTATGTACAGTATATAGTATATATTTGGTGACATTTGATATTTTATATACAATAAATAAGATATTATTCTTGAAATTTGATATTTTATGTACAGTATATACTATATGTTTGGTGAAATTTGATATTATAGGTACAGTATATAATATATATTTATTGAAATTTGATATTTTATGTACAGTATATAATATATGTTTGGTGAAATTTTATATTTTATGTACAGTATATAAGATATATTTGGTGTACTTTCATATTTTATGTACAGTATATAGTATATATTTGGTGACATTTGATATTTTATATTCAGTATATAATATATATTTGTTAAAATTTGATATTTTATGTACAGTATATAATATATATTTTCTGAAATTTTATATTTTATGTACAGTATATAATATATATTTGGTGTACTTTCATATTTTATGTACAGTATATAGTATATATTTGGTGACATTTGATATTTTATGTACAGTGTATAATATATATTTGGTGAAATTTTATATTTTATGTACAGTATATAATATATATTTGGTGTACTTTCATATTTTATGTACAGTATATAGTATATATTTGGTGACATTTGATATTTTATATACAATAAATAAGATATTATTCTTGAAATTTGATATTTTATGTACAGTATATACTATATGTTTGGTGAAATTTGATATTATAGGTACAGTATATAATATATATTTGTTGAAATTTGATATTTTATGTACAGTATATAATATATATTTGGTGAAATTTTATATTTTATGTACAGTATATAAGATATATTTGGTGTACTTTCATATTTTATGTACAGTATATAGTATATATTTGGTGACATTTGATATTTTATATACAGTATATAATATATATTTGTTAAAATTTGATATTTTATGTACAGTATATAATATATATTTTTTGAAATTTTATATTTTATGTACAGTATATAAGATATATTTTGTGTACTTTCATATTTTATGTACAGTATATAGCATATATTTGGTGACATTTGATATTTTATGTACAGTGTATAATATATACTTGGTGAAATTTTATATTTTATGTACAGTATATAATATATATTTGGTGTACTTTCATATTTCATGTACAGTATATAGTATATATTTGGTGACATTTGATATTTTATATACAATAAATAAGATATTATTCTTGAAATTTGATATTTTATGTACAGTATATACTATATGTTTGGTGAAATTTGATATTATAGGTACAGTATATAATATATATTTGTTGAAATTTGATATTTTATGTACAGTATATAATATATATTTGGTGAAATTTTATATTTTATGTACAGTATATAAGATATATTTGGTGTACTTTCATATTTTATGTACAGTATATAGTATATATTTGGTGACATTTGATATTTTATATACAGTATATAATATATATTTGTTAAAATTTGATATTTATGTAAAGTATATAATATATATTTTTTGAAATTTTATATTTTATGTACAGTATATAATATATATTTGGTGTACTTTCATATTTTATGTACAGTATATAGTATATATTTGGTGACATTTGATAATTTATGTACAGTGTATAATATATATTTGGTGAAATTTTATATTTTATGTACAGTATATAATATATATTTGGTGTACTTTCATATTTTATGTACAGTATATAGTATATATTTGGTGACATTTGATATTTTATATACAATAAATAAGATATTATTCTTGAAATTTGATATTTTATGTACAGTATATGCTATATGTTTGGTGAAATTTGATATTATAGGTACAGTATATAATATATATTTGTTGAAATTTGATATTTTATGTACAGTATATAATATATATTTTTTGAAATTTTATATTTTATGTACAGTATATAATATATATTTGGTGTACTTTCATATTTTATGTACTGTATATAGTATATATTTGGTGACATTTGATATTTTATGAATAGTGTATAATATATATTTGGTGAAATTTTATATTTTATGTACAGTATATAATATATATTTGGTGTACTTTCATATTTTATGTAGAGTATATAGTGTATATTTGGTTACATTTGATATTTTATATACAATAAATAAGATATGTTTCTTGAAATTTGATATTTTATGTACAGTATATACTGTATATTTGGTGAAATTTGACATTATAGGTACAGTATATAATATATGTTTGGTGAAATTTGATATTTTATATACAGTATATAATATATATTTTGTGAAATTTGACATTATAGGTACAGTATATAATATATGTTTGGTGAAATTTGATATTTTATATACAGTATATAATATATATTTGGTGAAATTTGATATTTTATGTACAGTATACAATATTTATTTTTTGAAATTTTATATTTTATGTACAGTATATAATATATATTTGGTGGACTTTCATATTTTATGTACAGTATATAGTATATATTTGGTGACATTTGATATTTTATGTACAGTGTATAATATATATTTGGTGAAATTTTATATTTTATGTACAGTATATAATATATATTTGGTGTACTTTCATATTTTATGTACAGTATATAGTATATATTTGGTGACATTTTATATTTTATATACAATATATAATATATATTTGTTGAAATTTGATATTTTATGTACAGTATATAATATATATTTGGTGAAATTTTATATTTTATGTACAGTATATAAGATATATTTGGTGTACTTTCATATTTTATGTACAGTATATAGTATATATTTGGTGACATTTGATATTTTATATACAGTATATAATATATATTTGTTAAAATTTGATATTTTATGTACAGTATATAATATACATTTTTTGAAATTTTATATTTTATGTCCAGTATATAAGATATATTTTGTGTACTTTCATATTTTATGTACAGTATATAGCATATATTTGGTGACATTTGATATTTTATGTACAGTGTATAATATATACTTGGTGAAATTTTATATTTTATGTACAGTATATAATATATATTTGGTGTACTTTCATATTTCATGTACAGTATATAGTATATATTTGGTGACATTTGATATTTTATATACAATAAATAAGATATTATTCTTGAAATTTGATATTTTATGTACAGTATATACTATATGTTTGGTGAAATTTGATATTATAGGTACAGTATATAATATATATTTGTTGAAATTTGATATTTTATGTACAGTATATAATATATATTTGGTGAAATTTTATATTTTATGTACAGTATATAAGATATATTTGGTGTACTTTCATATTTTATGTACAGTATATAGTATATATTTGGTGACATTTGATATTTTATATACAGTATATAATATATATTTGTTAAAATTTGATATTTTATGTAAAGTATATAATATATATTTTTTGAAATTTTATATTTTATGTACAGTATATAATATATATTTGGTGTACTTTCATATTTTATGTACAGTATATAGTATATATTTGGTGACATTTGATATTTTATGTACAGTGTATAATATATATTTGGTGAAATTTTATATTTTATGTACAGTATATAATATATATTTGGTGTACTTTCATATTTTATGTACAGTAAATAGTATATATTTGGTGACATTTGATATTTTATATACAATAAATAAGATATTATTCTTGAAATTTGATATTTTATGTACAGTATATACTATATGTTTGGTGAAATTTGATATTATAGGTACAGTATATAATATATATTTGTTGAAATTTGATATTTTATGTACAGTATATAATATATATTTGGTGAAATTTTATATTTTATGTACAGTATATAAGATATATTTGGTGTACTTTCATATTTTATGTACAGTATATAGTATATATTTGGTGACATTTGATATTTTATATACAGTATATAATATATATTTGTTAAAATTTGATATTTTATGTACAGTATATAATATATATTTTTTGAAATTTTATATTTTATGTCCAGTATATAAGATATATTTTGTGTACTTTCATATTTTATGTACAGTATATAGCATATATTTGGTGACATTTGATATTTTATGTACAGTGTATAATATATACTTGGTGAAATTTTATATTTTATGTACAGTATATAATATATATTTGGTGTACTTTCATATTTCATGTACAGTATATAGTATATATTTGGTGACATTTGATATTTTATATACAATAAATAAGATATTATTCTTGAAATTTGATATTTTATGTACAGTATATACTATATGTTTGGTGAAATTTGATATTATAGGTACAGTATATAATATATATTTGTTGAAATTTGATATTTTATGTACAGTATATAATATATATTTGGTGAAATTTTATATTTTATGTACAGTATATAAGATATATTTGGTGTACTTTCATATTTTATGTACAGTATATAGTATATATTTGGTGACATTTGATATTTTATATACAGTATATAATATATATTTGTTAAAATTTGATATTTTATGTAAAGTATAAAATATATATTTTTTGAAATTTTATATTTTATGTACAGTATATAATATATATTTGGTGTACTTTCATATTTTATGTACAGTATATAGTATATATTTGGTGACATTTGATATTTTATGTACAGTGTATAATATATATTTCGTGAAATTTTATATTTTATGTACATTATATAATATATATTTGGTGTACTTTCATATTTTATGTACAGTATATAGTATATATTTGGTGACATTTGATATTTTATATACAATAAATAAGATATTATTCTTGAAATTTGATATTTTATGTACAGTATATACTATATGTTTGGTGAAATTTGATATTATAGGTACAGTATATAATATATATTTGTTGAAATTTGATATTTTATGTACAGTATATAATATATATTTGGTGAAATTTTATATTTTATGTACAGTATATAAGATATATTTGGTGGACTTTCATATTTTATGTACAGTATATAGTATATATTTGGTGACATTTGATATTTTATATACAGTATATAATATATATTTGTTAAAATTTGATATTTTATGTACAGTATATAATATATATTTTTTGAAATTTTATATTTTATGTACAGTATATAATATATATTTGGTGTACTTTCATATTTTATGTACAGTATATAGTATATATTTGGTGACATTTGATATTTTATGTACAGTGTATAATATATATTTGATGAAATTTTATATTTTATGTACAGTATATAATATATATTTGGTGTACTTTCATATTTTATGTACAGTATATAGTATATATTTGGTGACATTTGATATTTTATATACAATAAATAAGATATTATTCTTGAAATTTGATATTTTATGTACAGTATATAGTATATGTTTGGTGAAATTTGATATTATAGGTACAGTATATAATATATATTTATTGAAATTTGATATTTTATGTACAGTATATAATATATATTTGGTGAAATTTTATATTTTATGTACAGTATATAAGATATATTTGGTGTACTTTCATATTTTATGTACAGTTTATAGTATATATTTGGTGACATTTGATATTTTATATTCAGTATATAATATATATTTGTTAAAATTTGATATTTTATGTACAGTATATAATATATATTTTCTGAAATTTTATATTTTATGTACAGTATATAATATATATTTGGTGTACTTTCATATTTTTTGTACAGTATATAGTATATATTTGGTGACATTTGATATTTTTTGTACAGTGTATAATATATATTTGGTGAAATTTTATATTTTATGTACAGTATATAATATATATTTGGTGTACTTTCATATTTTATGTACAGTATATAGTATATATTTGGTGACATTTGATATTTTATATACAATAACTAAGATATTATTCTTGAAATTTGATATTTTATGTACAGTATATACTATATGTTTGGTGAAATTTGATATTATAGGTACAGTATATAATATATATTTGTTGAAATTTGATATTTTATGTACAGTATATAATATATATTTGGTGAAATTTTATATTTTATGTACAGTATATAAGATATATTTGGTGTACTTTCATATTTTATTTACAGTATATAGTATATATTTGGTGACATTTGATATTTTATATACAGTATATAATATATATTTGTTAAAATTTGATATTTTATGTACAGTATATAATATATATTTTTTGAAATTTTATATTTTATGTCCAGTATATAAGATATATTTTGTGTACTTTCATATTTTATGTACAGTATATAGCATATATTTGGTGACATTTGATATTTTATGTACAGTGTATAATATATACTTGGTGAAATTTTATATTTTATGTACAGTATATAATATATATTTGGTGTACTTTCATATTTCATGTACAGTATATAGTATATATTTGGTGACATTTGATATTTTATATACAATAAATAAGATATTATTCTTGAAATTTGATATTTTATGTACAGTATATACTATATGTTTGGTGAAATTTGATATTATAGGTACAGTATGTAATATATATTTGTTGAAATTTGATATTTTATGTACAGTATATAATATATATTTGGTGAAATTTTATATTTTATGTACAGTATATAAGATATATTTGGTGTACTTTCATATTTTATGTACAGTATATAGTATATATTTGGTGACATTTGATATTTTATATACAGTATATAATGTATATTTGTTAAAATTTGATATTTTATGTAAAGTATATAATATATATTTTTTGAAATTTTATATTTTATGTACAGTATATAATATATATTTGGTGTACTTTCATATTTTATGTACAGTATATAGTATATATTTGGTGACATTTGATATTTTATGTACAGTGTATAATATATATTTGGTGAAATTTTATATTTTATGTACAGTATATAATATATATTTGGTGTACTTTCATATTTTATGTACAGTATATAGTATATATTTGGTGACATTTGATATTTTATATACAATAAATAAGATATTATTCTTGAAATTTGATATTTTATGTACAGTATATACTATATGTTTGGTGAAATTTGATATTATAGGTACAGTATATAATATATATTTGTTGAAATTTGATATTTTATGTACAGTATATAATATATATTTGGTGAAATTTTATATTTTATGTACAGTATATAAGATATATTTGGTGTACTTTCATATTTTATGTACAGTATATAGTATATATTTGGTGACATTTGATATTTTATATACAGTATATAATATATATTTGTTAAAATTTGATATTTTATGTAAAGTATATAATATATATTTTTTGAAATTTTATATTTTATGTACAGTATATAATATATATTTGGTGTACTTTCATATTTTATGTACAGTATATAGTATATATTTGGTGACATTTGATATTTTATGTACAGTGTATAATATATATTTGGTGAAATTTTATATTTTATGTACAGTATATAATATATATTTGGTGTACTTTCATATTTCATGTACAGTATATAGTATATATTTGGTGACATTTGATATTTTATATACAATAAATAACATATTATTCTTGAAATTTGATATTTTATGTACAGTATATACTATATGTTTGGTGAAATTTGATATTATAGGTACAGTATATAATATATATTTGTTGAAATTTGATATTTTATGTACAGTATATAATATATATTTGGTGAAATTTTATATTTTATGTACAGTATATAAGATATATTTGGTGTACTTTCATATTTTATTTACAGTATATAGTATATATTTGGTGACATTTGATATTTTATATACAGTATATAATATATATTTGTTAAAATTTGATATTTTATGTACAGTATATAATATATATTTTTTGAAATTTTATATTTTATGTACAGTATATAATATATATTTGGTGTACTTTCATACTTTATGTACAGTATATAGTATATATTTGGTGACATTTGATATTTTATGTACAGTGTATAATATATATTTGGTGAAATTTTATATTTTATGTACAGTATATAATATATATTTGGTGTACTTTCATATTTTATGTACAGTATATAGTATATATTTGGTGACATTTGATATTTTATATACAATAAATAAGATATTATTCTTGAAATTTGATTTTTTATGTACAGTATATACTATATGTTTGGTGAAATTTGATATTATAGGTACAGTATGTAATATATATTTGTTGAAATTTGATATTTTATGTACAGTATATAATATATATTTGGTGAAATTTTATATTTTATGTACAGTATATAAGATATATTTGGTGTACTTTCATATTTTATGTACAGTATATAGTATATATTTGGTGACATTTGATATTTTATATACAGTATATAATGTATATTTGTTAAAATTTGATATTTTATGTAAAGTATATAATATATATTTTTTGAAATTTTATATTTTATGTACAGTATATAATATATATTTGGTGTACTTTCATATTTTATGTACAGTATATAGTATATATTTGGTGACATTTGATATTTTATGTACAGTGTATAATATATATTTGGTGAAATTTTATATTTTATGTACAGTATATAATATATATTTGGTGTACTTTCATGTTTTATGTACAGTATATAGTATATATTTGGTGACATTTGATATTTTATATACAATAAATAAGATATTATTCTTGAAATTTGATATTTTATGTACAGTATATACTATATGTTTGGTGAAATTTGATATTATAGGTACAGTATATAATATATATTTGTTGAAATTTGATATTTTATGTACAGTATATAATATATATTTGGTGAAATTTTATATTTTATGTACAGTATATAAGATATATTTGGTGTACTTTCATATTTTATGTACAGTATATAGTATATATTTGGTGACATTTGATATTTTATATACAGTATATAATATATATTTGTTAAAATTTGATATTTTATGTAAAGTATATAATATATATTTTTTGAAATTTTATATTTTATGTACAGTATATAAGATATATTTGGTGTACTTTCATATTTTATGTACAGTATATAGTATATATTTGGTGACATTTGATATTTTATGTACAGTGTATAATATATATTTGGTGAAATTTTATATTTTATGTACAGTATATAATATATATTTGGTGTACTTTCATATTTTATGTACAGTATATAGTATATATTTGGTGACATTTGATATTTTATATACAATAAATAAGATATTATTCTTGAAATTTGATATTTTATGTACAGTATATACTATATGTTTGGTGAAATTTGATATTATAGGTACAGTATATAATATATATTTATTGAAATTTGATATTTTATGTACAGTATATAATATATATTTGGTGAAATTTTATATTTTATGTACAGTATATAAGATATATTTGGTGTACTTTCATATTTTATGTACAGTATATAGTATATATTTGGTGACATTTGATATTTTATATTCAGTATATAATATATATTTGTTAAAATTTGATATTTTATGTACAGTATATAATATATATTTTCTGAAATTTTATATTTTATGTACAGTATATAATATATATTTGGTGTACTTTCATATTTTATGTACAGTATATAGTATATATTTGGTGACATTTGATATTTTATGTACAGTGTATAATATATATTTGGTGAAATTTTATATTTTATGTACAGTATATAATATATATTTGGTGTACTTTCATATTTTATGTACAGTATATAGTATATATTTGGTGACATTTGATATTTTATATACAATAAATAAGATATTATTCTTGAAATTTGATATTTTATGTACAGTATATACTATATGTTTGGTGAAATTTGATATTATAGGTACAGTATATAATATATATTTGTTGAAATTTGATATTTTATGTACAGTATATAATATATATTTGGTGAAATTTTATATTTTATGTACAGCATATAAGATATATTTGGTGTACTTTCATATTTTATGTACAGTATATAGTATATATTTGGTGACATTTGATATTTTATATACAGTATATAATATATATTTGTTAAAATTTGATATTTTATGTACAGTATATAATATATATTTTTTGAAATTTTATATTTTATGTACAGTATATAAGATATATTTTGTGTACTTTCATATTTTATGTACAGTATATAGCATATATTTGGTGACATTTGATATTTTATGTACAGTGTATAATATATACTTGGTGAAATTTTATATTTTATGTACAGTATATAATATATATTTGGTGTACTTTCATATTTCATGTACAGTATATAGTATATATTTGGTGACATTTGATATTTTATATACAATAAATAAGATATTATTCTTGAAATTTGATATTTTATGTACAGTATATACTATATGTTTGGTGAAATTTGATATTATAGGTACAGTATATAATATATATTTGTTGAAATTTGATATTTTATGTACAGTATATAATATATATTTGGTGAAATTTTATATTTTATGTACAGTATATAAGATATATTTGGTGTACTTTCATATTTTATGTACAGTATAAAGTATATATTTGGTGACATTTGATATTTTATATACAGTATATAATATATATTTGTTAAAATTTTATATTTTATGTACAGTATATAATATATATTTTTTGAAATTTTATATTTTATGTACAGTATATAATATATATTTGGTGTACTTTCATACTTTATGTACAGTATATAGTATATATTTGGTGACATTTGATATTTTATGTACAGTGTATAATATATATTTGGTGAAATTTTATATTTTATGTACAGTATATAATATATATTTGGTGTACTTTCATATTTTATGTACAGTATATAGTATATATTTGGTGACATTTGATATTTTATATACAATAAATAAGATATTATTCTTGAAATTTGATATTTTATGTACAGTATATACTATATGTTTGGTGAAATTTGATATTATAGGTACAGTATATAATATATATTTGTTGAAATTTGATATTTTATGTACAGTATATAATATATATTTGGTGTACTTTCATATTTTATGTACAGTATATAAGATATATTTGGTGTACTTTCATATTTTATGTACAGTATATAGTATATATTTGGTGACATTTGATATTTTATATACAGTATATAATATATATTTGGTGTACTTTCATATTTTATGTACAGTATATAGTATATATTTGGTGACATTTGATATTTTATATACAATAAATAAGATATTATTCTTGAAATTTGATATTTTATGTACAGTATATACTATATGTTTGGTGAAATTTGATATTATAGGTACAGTATATAATATATATTTGTTGAAATTTGATATTTTATGTACAGTATATAATATATATTTTGTGAAATTTTATATTTTATGTACAGTATATAAGATATATTTGGTGTACTTTCATATTTTATGTACAGTATATAGTATATATTTGGTGACATTTGATATTTTATATACAGTATATAATATATATTTGTTAAAATTTGATATTTTATGTGCAGTATATAAT